>NC_069500.1:498798022-499098022 GCF_027579735.1 Bombina bombina
AAACCTATTAACCACTAAACCACAAGCCCCCCCCACAACAAAATAAACTAAATTAAACTATTAACCCCTCAACTGTAAGCGCCCCCCATCGCAATAAACTAATTTAAACTAGTGACCCCTAAACCTAACCCCCCCTAACATTATATTCAAATTACCATTCCCTATCTTAAACTAAATTAAAACTTACGTGTCAAATTAAAAAAACTAAGTTTAAACTAACAAACTATTATAACTGTTAAACTAAAATGAAACTAACTACCAATTAAATAAACTATATTACACATTAAAAAAATCCTAACACTACTATAAAAATTACAAACTATCGGCTAGATTATGAGTTCTGCGTTAGCCTTAAAAAGCAGCGTTAAGGGGTCCTAACGCTGCTTTTTATCTAATGCTGGTATTACGAGTCAGGCAGGAAAGGGTCTACCACTCACTTTTTTCTGCGACTCGAGGCTACCGCAAATCCCCTTACGTCAATTGCGTATCCTGTCTTTTCTATGGGATTTGCCTAACGCTGGTATTACGAGTCTTGGAAGAAGTGAGCGGTAGACCCTCTCCTGTCAAGACTCCAACCGCAAAAAAAAGTCAGTAGTTAACAGTTTTATGGGCTAACGCCGGAACATAACGCTCTTAACTAAAGTGCTACAAAGTACACTAACACCCATAAACTACCTATGATCCCCTAAACCAAGGCCCACCCACATCGCAAACCCTATAATAAATTTTTGTAACTCCTAATCTTCCGACCGGACATCGCCGCCACCTACATTATCCCTATGAACCCCTAATCTGCTGCCCCTAACATCGCCGACACCTACATTATATTTATTACCCCCTAATCTGCCGCCCCCAACCTCACTGCCACCTACCTACACTTATTAACCCCTAATCTGCCGACCGGACATCGCCGCCACTATAATAAATGTATTAACCCCTAAACCACCGCACTCCCGCCTCGCAAACACTATAATACATTTTATTAACCCCTAATCTGCCCTCCCTAACATCGCTGCCACCTACCTACAATTATTAACCCCTAATCTGCCGTCCCCAATGTTGCCGCTACTATAATATAGTTATTAACCCCTAAACCTAAGTCTAACCCTAACCCTAACACCCCCTATGTTAAATATAATTTAAATAAAACGAAATAAATTTACTATAATGAAATAACCTGTAAAATAAATCCTAACCTAAGTTACAAATACACCTAACACTACACTATCAATAAATTAATTAAATAAATTAGCTGCAATTATCTAAACTAAAATACAATTAAATAAACTAAACTATAATTAAAAAAACACTAAATTATAGAAAATAATTTTTTTTACAAGAAGTTTAAACTAATTACACCTAATCTAAGCCCCCTATTAAAATAAAAAGCCCCCAAAATAATAAAATGCCCTACCCTATCTTAAATTACAAAGTAATCAGCTCTTTTACCAGCCCTTAAAAGGGCTTTTTGCGGGGCATTGCCCCAAAGTAATCAGCTCTTTTACCTGTAAATAAAAATACAATACCCCCCCAACATTACAACCCACCACATACATACCCCTACTCTAAAACCCACACAAACCCCCCTTAAAAAAAACTAACACTAACCCCCTGAAGATCTCCCTACCTTGAGTCGTCTTCACCCAGCTGAGCCGAATTCTTCATCCAAGCGGGGCAGAAGAGGTCCTCCATCCGGCAGAAGAGGTCTTTCATCCGACTGAAGTCTTCATCCAAGCGGCATCTTCTATCTTCATCCATCCGGAGCGGAGCGGCAGCATCCTGAAGACCTCCGACGCGGAACATCCATCCTAGCCGACGACTTCCCGACGAATGACGGTTCCTTTAAATGACGTCATCCAAGATGGCGTCCCTCGAATTCCTGATCGGAACAGCCAATAGAATGCGAGGTCAATCCGATTGGCTGATTGGATCAGCCAATAGGATTGAACTTCAATCTGATTGTCTGATTGAATCAGCCAATCAGATTTTTCCTACCTTAATTCCGATTGGCTGATAGAATCCTATCAGCCAATCAGAATTCGAGGGACGCCATCTTGGATGACGTCATTTAAAGGAACCGTCATTCGTCTGGAAGTCGTCGGCCAGGAAGGATGTTCCGCGTCAGAGGTCTTCCGGATTCTGCCGCTCCGCTCCGGATGAAGATAGAAGATGCCGCTTTGATGAAGACTTCAATCGGATGGAAGACCTCTTCTGCCCCACTTGGATGAAGACTTCAACCGGATGGAGGACCTCTTCTGCCCCGCTTGGATGAAGAATTCAGCTCGGCTGGGTGAAGACGACTCAAGGTAGGAAGATCTTCAGGGGGTTAGTATTAGGTTATTTTAAGGGGGGTTGGGTGGGTTTTAGAGTAGGGGTATGTGGGTTGTTATGTTGGGGGGGTATTGTATTTTTATTTACAGGTAAAAGAGCTGATTACTTTGGGGCAATGCCCCACAAAAAGCCCTTTTAAGGGCTGGTAAAAGAGCTGATTACTTTATAATTTAGGATAGGGTAGGGAATTTTATTATTTTGGGGGGCTTTTTTATTTTATTAGGGGGCTTAGATTAGGTGTAATTAGTTTAAACTTCTTGTAATTTTTTTCATTTTCTGTAATTTAGTGTTTTTTTTGTATTATAGTTTAGTTTATTTAATTGTATTTTAGTTTAGATAATTGTAGCTAATTTATTTAATTAATGTATTGATAGTGCAGTGTTAGGTGTATTTGTAACTTAGGTTAGTATTTTTTTTACAGGTAATTTTGTAATTATTTTAACTAGGTAGCTATTAAATAGTTATTAACTATTTTTTAATAGCTATTGTACCTAGTTAAAATAAATACAAAGTTGCCTGTAAAATAAATATAAATCCTAAAATAGCTACAATGTAACTATTAGTTATATTGTAGCTATATTAGGGTTTATTTTATAGGTAAGTATTTAGTTTTAAATAGGAATAATTTATTTAATTATAGTAAATTTATTTCGTTTTATTTAAATTATATTTAATTTAGGGGGGTGTTAGGGTTAGAGTTAGACTTAGGTTTAGGGGTTACTAACTTTATTATAGTAGCGGCGACATTGGGGGCGGCAGATTAGGGGTTAATAATTGTAGGTAGGTGGCGGCGATGTTAGGGAGGGCAGATTAGGGGTTAATAAAATTTATTATAGTGTTTGCGAGGCGGGAGTGCGGCGGTTTAGGGGTTAATACATTTATTATAGTGCAGGCGATGTCCGGTCGGCAGATTAGGGGTTAATAAGTGTAGGTAGGTGGCGGCGACGTGGGGGGGCAGATTAGGGGGTAATAAATATAATATAGGTGGCGGCGATGTTAGGGGCAGCAGATTAGGGGTTCATAGCTATAATGTAGGTTGCGGCAGTGTCCGGAGCGGCAGATTAAGGGTTAATAATATAATGTAGGTGTCAGTAATAGCGGGGGGTGGCAGATTAGGGGTTAATAAGTGTAAGGTTAGGGGTGTTTAGACTCGGGGTTCATGTTAGGGTGTTAGGTGTAGACTTAGAAAGTGTTTCCCCATAGGAAACAATGGGGCTGCGTTAGGAGCTGAACGCTGCTTTTTTGCACGTGTTAGGTTTTTTTTCAGCCAGCTCAGCCCCATTGTTTCCTATGGGGATATCGTGCACGAGCACGTTTTTCAAGCTTACCGCTACTGTAGGCAACACTGGTATTGAGAGTTGAAGTGAAGCTAAATTTGGCTCAACGATCCCTTTTCTGAGGCTAACGCAGCCATTCAGACAACTCGTAATACCAGCGTTGTCTTAAGAGTGCGCTGGAAAAAAAAAGGCTTGTTAGCACCGCGGGTCTATACCGACAAAACTCCCACCCAAAATAAATAAAACCCTATCCATTTGTAGGGAATTGCCCTAAGTTAAACAGCTCTTTTTCCTGTAAACCCCCTCAACAGTAAAACCTACCACCCAGCCAACCCCCCAAAATAAAAAAACCTAACTCTAACAAAAACCTAAGCTACCCAGTGCCCTGAAAATGGCATTTGTATGGGTAATGCCATTTTGCATTGCCTTGAAAAGCCCAAACCCTAAACTAAAAAAAAAATCCACCCAAAAAAGTTTAAAAAATCCTAACACTAACCCCCAAAGATCCAGTTACAGTTGCTAAAGTCCCGCTTGAAGGATCTTCATCCTGGCGGCTGTCAGGGTTTTTTCCCTGTTGTGTTTGCCATGTGCTGCTGGCAGCCATTTTAGTCACCTCTCTTCCTGACTTGGTGCATTGTGGGGGATACTGCTCATTGCCTGCACTTCCTTTTATGGCCAGACTGTTGTACATCATCCATGTGAGACAGGATGCGGTCTCAGATTTGTGATGTCATCACTTATTATTTAAAGGGCCTCTGTTCAGTATGCTTTGCCCTTGCATTGTCTCAGACCTGTTTGTGAGAGCTCCTGTGTTTTACCTGGCTGCCTGACGTCCGTCCTGGTTCCTGATCCCTGGCTTGTTCCTGACTCTGCTGTTTTCCTTGTTCCTGATTCCGGCTCATCTGACTATTCGCTTTGGCTCCTGACCCGACTCGCCTGACTACCAGCTCTGGTTTTGACTCCTGGCTTGTTATTTGACTTGTGGACTTTTTATTATTTTTTGCTATTAATAAAGGTGTGATTATTTTTGCACTTCTCGTCTCAGTCTGATTCCTGGCACCCTGACATTACGCAAGGGCCATGAATCCTGATGGTGCTAATAATCCACCTTTACCTGCCATCATTTCCAGGATGGATGAACAGGATCACCGCTTGGATCAATTTGCACTAGCCCTGCAAATCCTGCTGACTCGCACTGCACATTTGGACCACAAGTGTCCCACAAGTTATGGCTGCTCCTGTTTCCGCTGCTGCACCCATGCCTACCAGAAGCATGTCCGGTTCTGCACCTCTACCTCAGCTATATGGAGGCAATCCTATTCAGTGCAGAGGGTTTTTTAACCAGGTGGGCATTTACTTTGAGATGTTACCTCAGGCGTTTCCCTCTGACAGAGCTAAGGTGGGATTTCTCATCTCGTTACTCTCTGACACAGCTCTTGCCTGGGCTAATCCCTTGTGGGAGACTAATAAACCTGTGATTTCAAATTACCCTGAATTTGTGGCCTCCTTTCGAAGGGTATTTGATGTTCCGACTCGCTCCTCCTCTGCTGCTAAACGACTCATGTCCATTCAGCAAGGTACAAGATCTGTTGCTCAGCATGCTATTGAGTTCTGTATGCTTGCCGCAGAGGTAGGTTGGAACAATGAAGCCCTTTTTGCCGCCTTCTTTCATGGGCTCTGTGATGCGATCAAAGATGAAGTTGCTGCCAGAGATTTACCAGAGGATCTCAAGGCATTGGTGCCTTTTTTTTATCCTAATTGACATCAGACTCAGAGAGAGGCCCTCTTTCAAGGAGCGCTTGCGGAAGCCTCCTGTTCCATTGTCTCCTACATGTTCGTTCCCACCCATGCCTCTCTCTCCTCCCATGCCTCCTGGTCCCGAGTCACCAGGTACTGCTGAGCCAATGCAGCTGGGATTCACGCGTCTCTCCGCGGCAGAGATGGCCTTTAGGAGGAGGGAGGGGCTCTGCCTCTATTGTGGGTTACAGGGCCACCTTTTGAAGTCTTGTCCTACACGGCCGGGAAACGCTCACACCTAAGGTCCTGTTGGGGGCAGACCTTGGGTGGTTTATCCTCGTCCTCTGAACCACTTAAGGAGAAACCTTTGGTCACGGTTGTCCTTTCCTGGGTGGACTCCTCCATAGTCACTCAGGCTCTTGTTGACTCCGGTGCTGCGGGCTATTTCATTGACAGTGCTTTTGTATCAAAGCACTCCATTCCTGTTTTGCCTCGGTCCGTTCCGCTTGCTATTGAGGCCATTGATGGCAGGCCCCTTCAGCCCGCACTCGTTACTCACGAAACTGCTCCGTTGTCCATGGCTGTTGGGGCTCTGTCGTGGGGGATCATCTGCAAATCCTGCTCTCCTGCAGGGGCTGGCTTCTTCTTTGTGAAGAAAAAGGGTGGCGAGTTAAGACCATGTATCGATTATAGGGGTCTTAATCATCTTACCATTAAGAATGCTTACCCTATTCCGCTTATTACGGAACTCTTTGACCGCCTCAAGGTAGCTACGGTCTTTACTAAACTTGATTTGAGAGAAGCGTACAATCTCGTTAGGATTAAGGAGGGACACGAATGGAAAACAGCATTTAACACCAGGAGTGGGCATTATGAGTATCTTGTAATGCCCTTTGGCCTATGTAATGCTCCTGCTGTTTTCCAGGAATTTATTAATGATGTCCTACGAGATATGTTGCAACAGTGTGTTGTGATGTACTTAGACGACATCCTCATACACTCACCCACACTTGAGGCTCATTGTTCTCATGTTACACGGGTACTTCAGAGACTACGTGAGAACGGCCTGTTTTGTAAACTCGAGAAATGTGAGTTCCATCAGACTCAAATAACCTTCCTAGGTTATGTTATCTCCGTTGCAGGGTTCTCCATGGATCCTGACAAGTTATTTGCAGTTCTGCAGTGGCCTCGCCCAGTTGGTCTTCGGTCTATTCAACGTTTTTTGGGGTTCGCCAATTACTATAGAAAGTTTATTAAAAACTTTTCTTCCTTGGTCAAACCTATCACAGACATGACCCGTAAAGAGAATGATCCACTCCATTGGTCACCTACTGCCATTAAGGCCTTTGATAGTCTTAAGACTGCCTTTGCTGCCGCTCCAGTTCTGGCTCATCCTAACCCTGTCCTGCCTTTCGTTCTTGAGGTCGATGCGTCTGAGACTGGAGTAGGTGCCCTCTTGTCTCAACGTCCTACGCCTGACGGTTCTTTGCATCCGTGTGGTTTCTTCTCTAGGAAATTGTCTCCAGCGGAGTGCAATTATGAAATTGGCGACAGGGAATTACTGGCTATAATTTTGGCACTTAAGGAATGGAGGCATCTTCTCGAGGGTACTAGCGTGCCAGTGCTCATTCTTACTGACCACAAGAATTTAACTTATCTATCTGAAGCGAAACGTTTGTCGCCCCGACAGGCCAGATGGGCGCTATTTTTGTCTCGGTTTAATTATGTGGTCTCCTACCTGCCTGGTAGTAAGAATGTTAGGGCTGATGCCCTCTCTCGACAATTTTTGCCTCTGTCCAAGGAGGAGTCTATACCTACTTCTGTTATACCTCCTGACCATATTTTGGCTACCATACGTACTAATTTCACTTCTCCCTAGGGGGAGGAGATCCTGGCTGCACAAACTAATTCACCTCCTGAGAAACCTAGTGGTAAGTGTTTTGTTCCTGAGAATCTTCGAACTAAACTTTTGCACACTTACCACTATCCTAAAGCCACAGGTCACCCAGGCAAGAACCAAATGATTTGGTCTGTCACTCGACAATTCTGGTGGCCAGGTCTTCGTTCTGATGTTGCTGCGTATGTTGCCTCTTGCTCAGTTTGTGCACAGAATAAGACTCCTCGATGTCTTCCTGTGGGTCTACTTCAACCTATTGCTAATGGTGAGCGTCCTTGGACACATCTTTCCATGGACTTCATTGTCGAGCTCCCTGTTTCCAATGGCAATACTGTTATCCTTATGGTGGTTGACCGTTTTTCTAAAATGTCACATTGCATTCCCTTGATGAAGCTGCCTACCGCTCAGGAGCTTGCTTCAATTTTTGCCCGGGAGGTCTTCCGTTTACATGGGTTACCCAAGGAGATAGTGTCGGACCAGGGTAGCCAGTTTGTCTCCAGATTTTGGCATTCCTTTTGTGCTCAAATGGGGATCCAGCTTTCCTTCTCCTCGTCATATCACCCTCAATCCAATGGGGCTGCGGAACGGTCTAATCAAGCTCTGGAACATTTCCTCCGTTGCTGTGTCTCAGATCACCACAATAATTGGTCTGAACTGTTACCTTGGGCAGAATTTGCTCGTAATAGTGCTATTAATGCTTCCTCCAAGTTATCCCCGTTCATGGTGAATTATGGGTTTCAACCATCTTTGTTGCCCAATTCATTCATGTCTCAGGGTATTCCGGCTTTGGAGGAGCATCTCCGGCAACTCCGTTCCACGTGGGTGCAGATTAAGGATTGCCTTCATCGTTCTATGCAGCGCCAAAAGTTCCAGGCTGATCGTAGGCGTCTCCCCGCACCTTCCTACCAGGTTGGTGAGAGAGTTTGGCTGTCCACCCGCAACTTGAACCTTCATGTGCCTTCCAATAAATTAGCTCCCTGTTATGTTGGTCCTTTTCGAATACTCCAACGGGTTAATCCTGTGGCTTACGCTCTTGACCTTCCTCCTGCTATGTGCATCTCCAATGTTTTTCATGTCTCCCTCTTGAAACCATTGGTTTGTAATCGGTTTACCACTGTGTTGCCTCATCCCCGTCCTATCCTTGTTGACAACCATGAGGAGTATGAGGTCAGCAGCATTATTGACTCTCATATGTCCAAGGGCCGTGTACAGTATTTGGTTCACTGGAGGGGCTACAGTCCGGAGGAGCGTTCTTGGGTTCCCTCCTCTGATGTTCATGCTCCTGCCCTCCTCCATGCCTTCCATGCCCGTTTCCCCAATAAGCCTTTTGTCCTCCCGCGGGGGAGGGGTCCTTGAGGGGAGGGTACTGTCAGGGTTTTTTCCCTGTTGTGTTTGCCATGTGCTGCTGGCAGCCATTTTAGTCACCTCTCTTCCTGACTTGGTGCATTGTGGTGCATTGTGGGGGATGCTGCTCATTGCCTGCACTTCCTTTTATGGCCAGACTGTTGTGCATCATCCATGTGAGACAGGATGCGGTCTCAGATTTGTGATGTCATCACTTATTATTTAAAGGGCCTCTGTTCAGTATGCTTTGCCCTTGCGTTGTCTCAGACCTGTTTGTGAGAGCTCCTGTGTTTTACCTGGTTGCCTGACATCCTTCCTAGTTCCTGATCCCTGGCTTGTTCCTGACTCTGCTGTTTTCCTTCAGTCTGATTCCTGGCACCCTGACAGCGGCTCCATCTTCATACAGGCGGCTCCAACTTCATACAGGCGGCATCTTCATCCAGACGGCTCCATCTTCATCCATTGCGGGACCAGCATCTTCTTAATCCCTGCGGAGGTGGAGAGGTCGATGCACGGAGACGGCGGTCCAAGGCGCAGGTCCAAGGCATAGGTTCAGGCGGAGGTCCATTGATCCGACATGGAGGTCCTCTTCATGCAATCGTCCATCGCACACTGAGGATTGAAATGCAAAGTACCCCTTTTATACTGAACATTTGAATGAACCAATAGGAATTAGGGCTGCTAAAATCATATTGGCTGTTCAAAACAGCCAATAGGAATTAAGCAGCTCTCATTCTATTGGCTGATTCAAATCTGACTTGAACAGCCAATAGGATTTTAGCAGCCCTAATTTCTATTGACTGATTCAATTTCAGCCAATAGGAATGCAATAGTACCCCCAGTATAAAAGGGATAACTTGTATTTCAAATCCTCAGCATGCGGCAGACAACCGCATGAAGAGGACCTTCAAGTCGGATCAATTGACCTCCACCTTGGACCTTCGCCTGTACCTCCGCCTCCGCTCATCGACCGCTCCGCCTCTGCAGGGATGAAAAAGATGCCAGTCCCACGATGGATGAAGATGGAGCAGCCTGGATGAAGATGCCGCCTGGATGAAGATGGAGCTGCCGGGATGAAGATCCTTCAAGCGGGACTTCAGCAACGGTAAGTGGATCTTCGGGGGTTAGTGTTAGGATTTTCTAAACTTTTTTTTTTTTTTTTTTTTTTTTAGTTTAGTGTTTGGCCTTTTCATAAAAGAGCTAAATGTCCTTTTCAGGGCATTGGGTAGATTAGTTTTTTTTATTTTGTGGGTTTGGGGGGTGGTCGTTTTCTATACTGTTAGGGGGTGTTTGTTTTTCTTTTTTATTAAAAGAGCTGTTAACTTTAGGGCAATGACCTACAAAAGGCCCTTTTAAGTGCCCACAAAAGGCATTTTTAAGGGCCCTTGGTAGTTTATTATAGATTAGGGTTTTTTATTTTGTGGTGTTTTTTTTTTTTTTTAAAGGTATTAGAATAGGAATAATATTTATTGTTTTGGATAATTTCGGTTGTTATTTTTTGCAATGGTAGGTTTCTATTTTTTTTTTTAATTTTATTCGGCTAGATTCCGAATTTTGCGGTAAGAGCTGCTCGGTGCTAACTTGCAAGTTATTGTCACCGCTCACCTTCCTATAGCGCTGCTATTACAGGTTTGCATAAACCCAGCGTTAGCAGGCAATAAGTGAGCAGAGAGCAAAATTGAGCTCCATTCCGCACTCCAATACCAGCGCCACGGTGAGCTGGTTTTACATGCTCGTGTTCGATTTTCCCATAGACATCGCCGCCACCTACCTACATTTATTAACCCCTAATCTGCCGCCCCGACATTGCCGCCACCTGCCTACATTTATTAACCCCTAATCTGCTGCCCCCGACATCGCCGCCACCTACCTTCCATTATTAACCCCTAATGTGCTGCCCCCGACATTGCCGACACTTACATTATAGTTATTAACCCCTAATCTGCCACACCCGACATTGCCACCACCTACCTACATTTATTAACCCCTAATCTGCCACCCCCAACATCGCCGACACCTACATTATATTTATTAACCCCTAATCTGCCGCCCCCGACATCTCTGCCACCTACCTACTTTTATTAACCCCTAATCTGCCACCCCGACATCGCAAACACCTACATTATAGTTATTAACCCCTAATTTGCCGCCCTCAACATCGCTGCCACTATTCTAAAGTTATAAACCCCTAAACCTAACCCTAAGTCTAACCCTAACACCCCCTACTTTAATTTAATTCAAATAAATCTAATAAAAAATTAATTTAATATCTAATAAAAAAATCATTAACTAAATAATTCCTATTTAAAACTAAATACTTACCTGTAAAATAAACCCTAAACTAGCTACAATATAACTAATGGTGGGTTTTACTGTTGGGGGGTTGCTTGTATTTTTTTTTTTACAGGTAAAAGAGCTGATTTATTTGGGGCAATGCCCCGCAAAAGGCCCTTTTAAGGGCTATTGGTAGTTCAGTTTAGGCTAGGATTTTTTTATTTTGGGGGGGCTTTTTTATTTTGATAGGGCTATTAGATTAAGTGTACTTATTTTAAATATCTGATAATTTCTTTTTTTATTTTGTGTAATTTAATGTTTTTTTTGTTGTTGTAATTTAGTTAATTGGATTTAATTAATGTAATTTATTTAATTATAGTGTAAGGTTAGGTGTTAGTGTAAGACAGGTTAGGTTTTATTTTACAGGTAAATTTGTATTTATTTTAGCTAGGTAGCTAGTAAATAGTTAATAACTATTTACTAACTAGTCTACCTAGTTAAAATAAATACAAACTTGCCTGTGAAATAAAAATAAAACCTAAGCTAGCTACAATGTAACTATTAGTTATATTGTAGCTAGCTTAGGGTTTATTTTACAGGTAAGTATTTAGTTTTAAATAGGAATTATTTAGTTAATGATAGGAATTTTTTATTAGATTTATTTGAATTATATTAAAGTAGGGGGTGTTAGCGTTAGACTTAGGGTTAGGTTTAGGGGTTTATAACTTTAGTATAGTGGCAGCGACGTTGGGGGCGGCAGATTAGGGGTTAATAAGTGTAGGTAGGTAGCGACAACGTTGGGGGCAGCAGATTAGGGGTTAATAACAGTAATGTAGGTTGCGGCGATGTTAGGGTTAGGTTTAGGGTTAGGTTTATGGGTTAATATAGTTTAATTTAGGTTGTTGTGATGTGGGGGCTGGCGGTTTAGGGGTTAATAGCTTTATTTAGTGGCAGCGATATCGGGAGTGGCAGATTAGGGGTTAATACAAATATCTAGGTGGCGGTGATGTCGGGGGCAGCAGATTAGGGGTGTTTAGACGTGGGGTTTATGTTAGGGTGTTAGGTTTAAATGTTACTTTTTTTTCCTGTGTTACGGAGCTTTTCATTCCGCGATCGCAGGTGTTAGACATTTTTTTTGCCGGCTCTCCCCATTGATGTATAAGGGGAAAGCGTGCACGAGCACCTCAAAACAGCGCTTGTGTTGTGTGCGGTATGGAACTCAACGCAACCATATCGCACGCACAAGCCAGCTGTTTCAAAACTTGTAAGCAAAACATTCCTGAAGTTAGAAATTATAATTTTAATGGAGTACCCAAGTAGAAAATCTTTATAAGTAAATTGTCTTCGAAAACCATTAGTAAACAATTTTTTTTATTGATTTTTTTTTGTTGCTTGAAAAATAACTTTTCAGTTAACCTATTAAAGAGAATTATTTATCATATTTTAATAATTGTGGTAACAACATTTCTAATGCATTTTCCTTCTTAATACAGTGAGAGTCCACAGCTGCATTTATTACTTGTGGGAAATACTGAACCTGGCCACCAGGAGGAGGCAAAGACACCCCAGCCAAAGGCTTAAATACCTCCCCCACTTCCTTCATCCCTCAGTCAGTCTTTGCCTTTCGTCACAGGAGGTTGGCAGAGAAGTGTCAGAAGATTTCAGAGTAGTTCCTTAGGAAGGGTATCTACCCTTCGAGATGGGACTGGAGTTTTAAGTAGTCTTGTCAGCCTCTCAGTGAGAGCATTGATGAAAGTTAGAGTCTGGAGACGCAGGAAGGGTCTTTCTGTGAAACCATCCAGACTCATATTAACAGCTCCTAAGAAATCAACGTTGACGAGTTTCGCTGCCTGCTTTTCTTCGCTCAAGTCCATGTCAGCAGCAACGCTACTCCTTTTATCTTTATGGAACCAAGGGTTAATATCCCCTGAGGGGGATTATTGAATAGTGGGGTTTTTAATCATATTTGTTATGTGATTTCGGCTGCTTTATGTGTAGGAGACGTTTGGGCTCATAGGCTGATACGGAACCTACAGGTTATTTTTATTTTATTATTCATATCTGTGAGCTGCACAGTTTTCTTAAGCTGGAGTGCTTTTCCTTAGCAGGTGCGGTCCTGCATGATGCACCATGTGACCGGGAGTGGTCACATTTTTTCCATTTCCTATTCCTGACCGAGTTTCTCTATCTGTCTGGGTCATAGGAGATGGTGAGTGCCCCAGCCATTGGGGGTATAAGGTGGCAGTTATTTTTTATATAATTTAAATTAGACGAGTTATGGAGGATTCTGATAATTTAGAGGGGGATTCCTCTAATACAGAATTTAATACCTGTGTATATTGTGAGGAGGCCCGGGTAGTCCATCCCTCTCAATTATGTTCCGTATGCCTCATCAGGGTGTTCTCATCAACCAATGTTGAGATGTTTAAGACCACTGAGCCGTCCACCTCTGAGGATTCCTCGTCTCGTGAGGTGTGCTTCCTAGAATCTTCTGTTCCTACACATGCAGTTTCCCCGGGTACCGCTGCTCCTTTGCCTGAAGGGGGCTTTTTTCCACAAGAGGTTACTGCGCAGTTCCGCATGGCCATCTCTACAGCCTTAGCGATTTTGTCTCTTCCTGCTACGTGCAAGCAAAGGGTTAATCCATGCACTCCTGTGCAGGGACCGTTGTGTAAATTGATGATTGTATCCAATCAGTCATCTGGGGATGCGGTTCCCTCTGAGGCTTCAGAGGTAGGACTTCCAGGGTCGGAGTTTGCTGATTTAATTCCTTCGACTGAAGAGGATTTAGCAATTAGATTTAGAATGGCATGCCTGCACTTGCTTCTAAGAGAAGTTTTGGAAATGTTAGAGATTCCTAGTACTGATCCCTCAGTTGAATCTCAGTCCTTTAAATCAGATAGCGATCTTGATTAGATGAGTGGAGCAGGATGGAGATCCTATTCTTCTCATCTATATATATATATATTTATTTATTTTTTGTTTGTTTTTATTTCAGAGTCGCAGATCCAAGCTCTATAGGGGGGGGGGGGGTTGTGTTGTATGACAGGCAGGACCTGTTTTTGCCCATTCCTTCTTGGATATCACTTTTGTGCGCTTGCCTACTTTCTTTTTCTATTCCGTTTCAGGAGTCTTTTGTTTAGAGCTCTTGGTTGTTGTAGAAACTCTTTTTAAGAAGACATTTTGCCATATGGGATATTAGATACTGACAACTTCGGTTGTCACGATGTCTGGAGACTTCCTGTGGAAGCATCTCGGTTTCAGTCGAGGTGATGGTTCCATCGATATTTTTCGACACAGATTTAAGCCATGGAGCTTATACTTCTTTATTTGTATTATTCTCAGTCTTCTAGCATATGCTGAAACTTCAGAATTTTCTGTTTAGTCATTGAGTTGCTCTGGCAGATAGGTTGGTTAAGTCTACTCTTTCCTTCGACTCGAGAAAAGGAGTTACTTCTAGCTATTCCAGTCAAGGCAGAGCTGGTCTATCTATCCTAGATGATAGGGAGGACCTGGTTTAGGTATTATCTTGGATGGGTGCTTGATTCTGGATCATATCGGATCCAAGGGTCCTAAAGACTGGAGCTAGGCTTCACATCCTGCCTTTCTGGGCAGTTTGTCTTCTCTTGATTTTGTCTTTTGACAGAGAGAGGGAAGCCTTTCAGGTGACTTTTGGAGTAATTGTCCCTGTACCTGTCGCAGTGTGAGAATATTTTCATTCCACTGTTGTTTCAGGGTCCAATATAGGGAGGGGTCTCCCGTCCTATTTGGGTTCTATGGTACTTAAGCAGAGCTTATTATGTCTCCTTCTTGAGGGAGAATATAAGGTTCCCTCTACCTTTTTGTTCGGGAACTCTGCAGGATCACTGTCGAGAAGGATATCTTTCCTTTTTCATTCCTTTTAGGTAAAATCCGGGTCTTATGGACCATCTCTTCCAGTAAGCCTCATTTCTGATCCTAGGTTTTTTTTGGGGATCTAGGGTTTAATTTGGCAGTATCCTGATTCCAGATTTATCAGTAGCTCCCTGGTCTTGGCGATTTTGGTTTATTTAGCATCATCTGTTAGAAGACTTTTAGGGATTTTCCTCTGTCTTCTCTGATCCTCAGAGATGGATCTAGACCAGATTCTCTGGTGTAGGCACCAGAGTGGATCCCTGGATGTTAAATTGTTTTTTTTTGCTGAGGCCCTTCTTGGGTTCTTTCCTTTGACAGGTCTCTTCTCAGCCGAGACCTAGACATCGGCATGGCGCTGTTTGAATCTGTCGTATCAGATTTACCTGGAATACCGGTTGGGAGAATTGATCTCCAGTGTTCTGGAATGCTCTGTTGTGGCTTAGTAGCTAGCTCACTGGGCTTGCAAGCAGAAGGTCCAGGATTCAGATCCACCTTCGGGTGGTGGTTGTTCGCTTTTTTTACTTAAGTTGTTAGCCTGTCAGTTTGAGGAGAGCGAGTTCTATGAGGGACCGGGGATTCAGGAGATTCCCTCTCTATTATTCTTATGGCTCATTAGGCAAGCTTTTTGCTATGAGGGTTTGGTCTTCTGGGTTCATCCCAGTGTATGGATTCCAGTCAGCCTTTCTTCTTTCAGTGGCTTAGATCTCTTTCTGAGAAAGAGAGATTCTCCTGCGTAGAGGGTAGTATCTCGAGTTTGGTGGTGGGCCAAGGCCCACTACTGCTCGTTGTCAGCAATCCACTCTCGGAGTGTGATCTTCAGGGATGGATGTTCCCTACAATCATTCCCTTGATCTTGGGATAAGGTCTCTATCCAAAGGTTTTTGGATGTTTGTATCTGTATGGGGACGCCGATTGAGAATCTCAGGACGTCCGTACCTATCCCAGGTTACCCATTAATGGGTCTGGGTTCAGGGATCCTTGGGCAGAGCTAATGGATTCTTAGCGGTGCTTTGGAGGTCCAATATAACCTTTTTCTTCCTCTGCCATATCACTCTTTTCTAGTGATAGCTTGATCCTAGCAGGAGCAGGCATCAGTGAGACTGATTGCTCCATTTGTGTCTGCAAGATCGTATTCGTGGTTTAGGAGGCTTTGCTTCCATGGGGGTTACCTTGTCACAGGGATCTGCTGGGTCTTTTGAGGTTACGGTCCTCTCCTTCAGCGCGTAGCTGGTTCCTTGTCATCTCTCATAGGTGTGGAGGACCCCCTTTGTAGGGAAGAGCAAGATTAATCTTGGCACTCTATCTGACCTGCCAGGGTTCCTTTTTTTCCCCTCCAGGACAATCTGGAGAAGGGCCTTCCTACCTTGTTATTTGTTGGGACAGTTTCTAGGCCCTGTTTGTTCCTTCTGCTCTTGAGGCTCATTGAGCTTCCGGGCGTTCAGTTTTTTTTGCTAGGGTTCTGACTGCATTCAGGCCGGTGAGTCAATCTGATGCTCCTTCTTGGAGCTTAGATCTTATTTAGGGGGTTGCATCAGGCTACTTTTGTACCTGTGCAGGAGGTGGTCTTTGAACTTTATCTTCAATGATCTTCTCTGTCTGTAGATTTCTTCTACGTGCATAGTCTCTGTGTTGCAACCTTGCATTGCGTAATCCTTATTGGAGGTTCCTCTCTAATAAGGCTGTTCTACAAGCCTAGTTAGGTTTTCTTTCTAAGGTTGTGTCTATTTGGGACTTCAATCGAGAGATTGTGTTTTTTTATTTTTTATATGTCCTATTCCTTCTCTAGAAGGTAAAGGTTTTACATTTTTAGGGAATAATGCCTTGATGTCTTTTTCAGGCTACATAAGAATAGACAGTTTTTCTCTGTTGAATATTTGTATCTGGGAAAGTACAAGGGTCTGATGGCATTGTCATCTTCCTTATTTTTAGTTGAGAAGTGTCTTCTGATTGATATAGTGGGACAGTGGGACTCTAGCCTCCTCAGTGGTTTATGGCTCAGTTCGAGAGCAGTGATGTCATCTTGGATCTCTGGCATGAGATCTCTATGGATGTGATTGTTGGGCTGCTGTTTAGTCCTTCTCGCATTTTTTTCCAAAGAGTTTTTTTTCTTTTCTGTTGAAGCAGCCTTCAGGAGAATAGGTTTTTGCAGGCTGTGATGTCCTCATATAGGGGCCGTCTCTCTTTTTTTTACCCTCTCATTAGCATTCAGTGTCCTCTGTAGCTTGGGTATAATTTCCCACAATAATGAATGCAGCTGTGGACTCTCCCTGTGTTCTTCAATGGGTGGCCCTAAATTTTATCTTGTTCTTCTGACACCTTTTTCACCCTGATATTTCTCCTACTTTTCCTTGTTCCCTCGGCAGAATTCCCTCCTGGTGGCCAGGTTCAGTATTTCCCACAAGTAATGAATGCAGCTGTGAACTCTCCCTGTACAGAAGGAAATTATCTGGTAAGCATAATTTATGGGTTTTTAAAATATATTTTTTAACCCTTTTTTGTATTAGTTGTGATTATACGGTATGCAATTTTAACAAACATTTAACTTAAAGAACTATTTTATTATTAACGAACAACAACAAAAATAAATATAACAAATGATAAACAAAGCCAAGGCCAAAATTTTATTTAGAGCAGGATCCTCCCGAAGAACAGGCTGTGGTGGCTCAGGATCTTGCTCTGGTTACTGGTCGGATTGATCCTGCTCATGTTGTTGAGGTTCCTGAGCTTGTGGTTATTGAGGTAAAAGAGAATATATCTCGTAGTCCTGATCTTGCTTTTGTCCCCGTTGAGACAAATCAGTTGTCACACTTTCCTGGGGTAGAGATACAGGTTCATTGCTCTCTTCTTGTGCTGGCACCAGATCAAGTGTCACTTCTTTTGACAATTCATCTTCTTCGGTTTCTGTTAAACAGGTAAATCATTAATTAATATGCAATTTAAAATGATGTATGTTACATCTTTTCAAAACTAATACACTAAACTATTAGATAACATGTAGTAATATTAAAGATGCAAAAATAAAGTTGTATTATTAGTCAGTATGAATTACAAAATGACTTAAGCCACCCAGACCTGGCCTAATAGTAATGAGATCAAGATTAAGTTCTAGCATCACCTGTGTATTATCTGAAATGGGTGGAGGTATAACTATCCAAATGAACAGTGGCCTTTTATCTTGAAATTGGCTAGACATAGCTAACTCTGTAGCCACCCTGACTAAAACAAAATCAATTAAAAACACTTGAGTAAAATCCTATAAGATTATAGAGGGAACATTATAGATATACTGGACATGTTTGCAAAATTAAATTTTGTAAACTTTTAGGGCTAGATTACAAGTGGAGCACTAAATATTGCTTGCGCACAGGCAATATTAGCACTCCACTTTGTAATACCAGTGCACACTAACGTGCTAGGAAGCCATGTGCTCATGAGAGCACGCTTACTTAGACTCCAATAGGATCCATGTTCTGATGCCGTCAGAGACAGTTGTTTTTTTATTTTTAAAAAATGCTAGAATTCTAATAAAAAAATAAAATGCCCTCCATTTTGAAGGCATTTGTTGCACTTTTAGAAAATTAACTAGAGATCTAATCTCTGGTTAATTTTCTGAGCGCTAATTGCTACCGCAAGCTCATGGTAACAATAACCAGCCACTTGTAATGCTTGGTTATTTATCATGCGCTCGAAAATGGGCAAATTTGCCCATTTGCGGGAACGCGATAATTTAGCGCTCCCCTTGTAATCTAGCCCTGTATATTTAAAGATTATTCTTGATGAGAAAACTTGCTCTGGCAAGATTTTTATACAAAATCAAGAAGAAAGCTGCAGGAAATTAATTTATATAAGAAGAAAGTGGCTGCATCTTATATCATCTTCTCTATAAGGATTTTGACAGTTCTCATAGTGTAAATCATGAAGCCGCTAAGAAGAAGTTTAAAATAGAAATATTTTAAGAACAGGATCTACAAATGCCATTATCTTCTCGCTTTTTCCTGCAGGTCTCAACTGTCAGAGATATCACATATATGTTTTTTAAATACCTATGCATATATAGATATCTATCCCGCTGACTAATGATAGACTACAATAGTGATGAATATAAGTCTATTAAATCTACACCATATATTTGTATATACATCTAAAATGGAATCTATGGTCATTTCAAAGTGATTTCACATGCGCAACATGGTAGTATTTTCTGGGAATACTTAATACATAAAAGCCAGTTTTGCACTTGTTAAAGTTCCTGTAGGTGATAAATAACCCAATGAGAAACTCCTGTACCTGAGCCTAACACTTACTGAACATCCTCTTGTACCCATCCCATATAGATAGTCCAATAAAAAGATAATGCACACTAGGAGTTAATTCTCATGCTGTTTGAAAGAGGTGTCAGGCTTTTACAATGCAAATATTTATATTACATAGAGCTCTGTGAGTTGATATTTACATGCCATCTAACTGAGGCACATTGAAAAGGCAATGATACTACTTCCTCCATATATTTAAATGTAAATGCCCATATCCCTTCTTATAAAGCAACAATTATATTCTCACTGCTAAAGTATACATTGCTGGCTCATGCTCACATCTATTTTATGTATACTATCAGATGCTAATATATTTATTTGCTAATGAGCTATATAATTATAACACTGCTATTTCATTAAATTTTCTGGACATGCCCCCCCTCTCACAATTTTAAAGTAGCTCTTGTCTGTTGATTTACCCTTATTCTTTATCAAATGGTCCAAGATTGACCTCCACGTAGCTACCAATTGCCATAAAATTACTTATCTATATGGCCCACGAGAGGCCTATGCCGTAGTTACATCAATTCTATAATCATTAAGATTTGTGTGTGTTTTATTTTATTGTTGATACTTGCTTGTTTGCTATTACTTAACAATAACATGTCTAAACTTATATACTTGGCTTGCAAGTTATAAAATTCTCAAACAGTTATCTTTGAAACAAGGCATTGTTTTATTGTATAACCACTGCAGTGTCTTGGTCTGGTAATGCCTTGTATTCTCATTTTGTTTGTCAATGTATAAAAACCTCAATAAAAAAAAATTATATAAAAAAAAAAAAGATAGATAATCCCTTTATTACCCGTTCCCCAGTTTTGCATAACCAACACAGTAATATTAATATTTGTTTTACCTCTGTGATTACCTTGTATCCAAGCCTCTGCAGACTGCCCCCTTATCTCAGTGCTTTTGACTGACATGCAGTTTAGCCATAGTTACTTTTCCAAAAGGATTTCCAGCCTCCAAATAAAGTAAAAAACCTTTATTCACACAGGGTCCATAATACAACAACGGTTCAAACCAGCAATTGGTTCTTAGTCATATCCTAGACATGACTAAGAACCAATTGCTGGTTTGAAATGTTGTTTGTATTATGGACCCTGTGTGAATAAAGGTTTTTTTACTTTATTTGGAGGCTGGAAATCCTTTTGGAAAAGTAACTATGGTATTGGGGTCTAGCTAACCCTGTTTCCGTGCCCCAGAACTTTAATTGTGGTGCTGTCTTCCCCTGTGAATTGATGCAGTTTAGCCAGTCAGTGCACACTCCTAAATAACTGCACAGGAGTGAGCACAATGTTATCTATATGACACACCTGAACTAGAAATTCTTTCAAAAGGCTCTGAACTAAGAGGCGTTTTTTTAACGGTTTAGAAATCAGTTTGAGCCTACCTAGGTTTAGCTTCTCAAAAATACCATGAAATGAGCAAAGCAAATTTGATGATAAAAGTAAATTGAAAAGTTGTTTAAAATTTCATGCCCTATCTTAATCATGAAAGTTTAATTTTGACTAGACTGTCCCTGTAAATATATTTTTACACTATATATAGTTACACTGTTGATATCCCTTACTACTTTGACTATATCTTCACCAATAAATATCCTATCCATACTAATCATGACCTTCCCACACCAAAATATCCTATAACTGGCTCAGTCTCTCTCTGTTGCAATCAACTCAAAGTTTGACTCCTCCTACAGCAATTATCTATATTGACTTACCTGATCCTTCTCACAGCTCTAACCATGAGTTACCCCTATAACAAACATCTCTTAACTCTAACACAACCCTTCATGACACCTAGTATATTCAAAATACAAACAGTTAAAGAAGCAGGAATGAACAACAGCTCAGTGGCTTCTTCTATGGCCTGGTTACCACCTGGGAGTAACTTCTTTTAGCCCAATTCTGCTTGTCACAGAGGAAACCTTTTCTGAAGTATATCAGTCTGATCCCACCTAACATGGTCAGTCCAGCCCTGAAATACCAGGCAATTCTCCTCTGAACAAGGGAAACGGCAACCCCAGATGATTGTTTTAGCCTACTTTGGGCCTCCACAGTGAGGTGCAGCCATATCCCTCTACGCACATTTGGCCAAGAGTCCATGTCTGGTTTCCCCCATCTCCCTTAGGGAGACTTCCCCAGGGTCATAATACAAATATCAACAGAAAGAGAAGCAGACTGCTTCTCTTTCTGTATGTATTTGTATTTCCTCTGCATGCATTTCTGTATGTATTTGTATTATGACCCTGGGAAAAGTCTCCCTAAGGGTGATGGGGAAAACCCGTGGTCTCCTTGACCAATGTGGTTAGAGGGATGTGGCTGCACCTCACTGACGAGGCCGACAGGAGCCTGAAACTATCATCTAGGATTGCTATTTCCCATTTTTAGAAGAGAATTGCCTGGTATTTTGGGGCTGGACTGACCTTACTATGCATGAATATACTGATATACTTCAGGAAAGTTTTCCTCTGTAAAAAGCACAATTGGGCTAAAAGAAGCTACTCCCAGGGGGTAACGGGCCATACAACAAGCCACTAAGCTGTTGTCCATCCCTGGCAGAGTGCTTCTCTTTCTTTATGTATTTGTATTATGACTGGGGAAAGTTTCCCTAAGGGTAATAGCGGAGACCAGACGTGGGCTCCTTGCACCATGTGCTTAGAAGGATATGGCTGCACTTCACCAACGAGGTTCAAAGGAGGCCAAAATTATTGTCTGGGGTTGCCATTTCCCTTGTTCAGAGGAGAATTGCCTGGCATTTTGGGGCTGGACTGACTTTACTAGGCGGGACTGATATACTTCAGAAACCTTTTCATTTCTGTGTGTACCCAGTGTATTTCACCACCTCTAAGTTTACCCCACACCACAGTAATAATCCCCATCCTACACTATCATTTTCCCAAAACCCTCACCCCTAAGCTAAAAAAAGACTTGCTTTGTAAAAATAATAATGACAAACTTTTACTACCTTTCCTTGGGGTCTTCAAATGTTTCCACCTACAGCAGCATGCTCCCCCTTTTCATATCACTTGCTGCATTTTTTATTGACTAAAGGTTTCTTTTTCTATAGTCCCTATTGGTATATCATATTTACAGATAAGGTGTTTAACTTAAAGTTAATGTTAAGCATCAACATATCAATATAACTTCCCTTGCATTAGAATCCTTATAACTTCCTTTGCATTTGAATAAAGAAGATTCCCCAGTGAGTGTCTCAGTGCCATAAGCAACCAATAAAGTTGTGTTAATAAGTCAATGTAAGTTGATCATACTGTGAAATGAAACTACGTTGATATCTGAAGTAAAAAACATATTTTGAATGGAGCCATTGAGATTATATCCACGATCATTTGTGATATTAATGTGTAAAGTGATCTAGTGTGGCAAGACTCTCTGTAGACTAAACCTATTGGGGTTTTGAGTGGAATACAGTATATATATATAAAGTCAACAGCATCAAATACCTTGTAGTGTACTTATGGCATAATTGATACAACAGAAAAATAACTACTACTTTTAATGCCTGAACAGCAGAAAGGAAGGAAATCAAGGTACAGTTGTTTAAAGAAACTTTCTAACCGCTGTATATAACTATTATAGATTACAACTATTTCTTTCTAAAAGAAATATTTTGTTTATGTGTAATTGTAATATAAAGTTTAAACAGTATATGGCACAATGTGTGCATTTGAAATATCACTATTTTATATTAAAGTTGATCTAAAGAATTTCAGTAACTAGAACTGAAATATAGGATCTCTCTATAGGTCTTCAAAAATTTGGTAGTTTGTTATCCATTAATTTAGTCAACAGTAATTTGTTTTTTGTAATATCATGCTATTGAATGTATTTTATATCACTATTATTGCTTCATAAAACACATTTCGATGAAGGACACATGTGGGTAATACTTATTATCCATAACTACCACAAACTACTGCAAACAATCACAAACTATCAAAAATGTACTTGTTAAACTACATCAAACTACTGCAAATAGCCTTGCTAAACTACGCAAACTACCACAAACTACATTGCTAATTGCCACACAATCTGCTGTCCCTTCACCATCAAGGTAATCATTTTACAATGTCAAGTGGGACATTTTCATTATATAATTTACATTTTAGTAAACTTTGTACTTTATTAGAAATCATTAGTGAGTGTGAGAGGAGTTTTTTTTATTTGTTGATATAGAAATGGGCAGATGTACTGACTGATGTGTGAGAGCAGGAAATAGTTTAAAATAAGGGTAAACCCATGGCATGACTAATGCTGTGGTAAGCCATTTAGTGCACACTAACTTTTGCGCCATCGATAATGGGGTTTTCTGGATTTTTGCGTGCGTTGAATATTAAAAGTTGAAAATAAATGTGTTTGCTCGAGCACAATCTTGATTTGCACTCATCGAGTAAGCACGAAATGGAGAACTCTAAAACCCAAACATTTTCACTAATATTTAAAAAAAAATAAAATTATCAAAAATTATTATTTACCCTGCCTGTAAGTCACAAAATTATTAAAAAAGTATATACAACTACCTTTAGTTACATGTATAAGCTGTATTATGACATTTAAACATTGCCTAAATTACACAAGATATTGTCCACACTTGGTCCCATCCACTCTCCGAACTGTCCCATTTTAAAGGGACAGTCAAGTCCAAAAAAATCTTTCATGATTTTAATAGGGCATGCAATTTTAAACAACTTTCCAATTTACTTATATAATCAATTTTGCTTTGTTTTCTTGGTATTCTTACTTGAAAGCTAAACCTAGGAGGTTCATATGAGAATTTCTTAGACCTTGAAGACCGCCTCTAATCTAAATGGATTTTGACAGTTTTTCACCATTAGAGGTTGTTAGTTCATGTGTTTCATATAGATAACATTGAGCTCATGCATGTGAATTTACTGAGGAGTGAGCACTGATTGGCTAAAATGCAAGTCTGTCAAAATTTTTTAAATAAGGGGGCAGTCTGCAGAGGTTTAGATACAAGGTAATTACAGAGGTAAAACATGTATTATTATAACTATGTTGGTTATGCAAAACTAGGGAATGGGTAATTAAGGGATTATCTATCTTTTAAAACAACAAAACTTCTGGTTTTGACTGGCCCTTTAAAGATGCAAGTATTCCAAAATCCAAACTATTCCGAATACCAAACCTTTTCCGGTCCCAAGCAGTATATATGAATATATTATATATATATCTATATATATATATATATATATATATATATATATATATATATATATATATAATTATTTATTTATATATATAGAAGACATGATGAAAGAAAGGGCGTCCAAAGGCGAAAACAAATAATGTTTATTCGAAATCCATTAATAAAAGCATGGAGGTACAATGCATGCACATAAAAACTAATGCATCAGGCTAACATGTTTCGGCCTTCTGCCGTAATCGTAGCTAATAAGATACATTTGAGACAACTTTTTAAAGGCATACCTATTATCTCATAGGTTAACCACTAACCAATGAATGAGTATTAGATTCGTGCCGCATTTAACCCTTAATACTATCTAACACCTGTGAACATATTAAACATACAAAATTCCAAAACAGAACATTACATTGTTAGACGTTTGATCAAAATTTGATTTGTCAAAGGAGTTAGAAAATGATTGTTATTGTTATGTGGACTAGAGGATAACTATTTCCCAAGACCCTTCTAGGGAATAACCCTAACGTCATAAACGTATACTCATACAAAAATGTAAAGCGCTACCTGGGAAATATATATATATATGCAAAAAATGAAAATGACAATGAAAAGATAGAACTGTAGACATTAAGTCTCATATTGGCACACATGATGTTTATATACCTCAGACCAGACAAAATGAATAAATGAGTATACGATTCACAAATACTAATGGAATAAATTACCATCGGCTAGATTACGAGTTTTGTGGTAAGGTGAAAAAGCAGCGTTATCAGGTTATAACGCTGCTTTTTCACTACCTCTGGTATTACGAGTCTTGCAGATTTAGGGGCACAGCACACTTTTTTGGCCTTACCGCAAATCAACTTACGCAATTTGCCTATAGTCTTTTTTCAACGGGACTTCCATTGCGCCAGTATTACAAGCTTTTTTTCTTAGGCCAAAAAGTGAGCGGTACACCCTATCCCTATCCCCCTAATCTGCCAGCCCTAACATCGCCACCACCTACCTACATTTATTAACCCCTAATCTGCTGCCCCCAATGTCGCCGCCACTATACTAAATGTATTAACCCCTAAAACTAAGTCTAACCCTAACCCTAACACCCCCTAACTTAAATATAATTAAAATAAATCTAAATTAAATTACTATCATTACCTAAATTATTCCTATTTAAAACTAAATACTTATTTGTAAAATAAACCCTAAGCTAGCTACAATATAACTAATAGTTACATTGGCTGTTCCAATCAGCCAATGGAATGCGAGCTCAATCCTATTGGCTGATTGGATTTTTTCAACCTTAATTCCGATTGGCTGATAGAATTCTATCAGCCAATCGGAATCTAAGGGACGCCATCTTGGATGACATCATTTAAAGGAACCTTCATTCGTCGTTAGTCGTCGGAAAGAAGAGGATGCTCCTCATCGGAAGTCTTGAAGATGGAGTCGCTCCATGCCGGATGGATGAAGATAGAAGATGCTATCTGGATGAAGACTTCTGCCCGTCTGGAGGACCATTTCAACGAAGCCGGGTCTTCTCCCGGCTTCGTTGAGGATGGATGTCGGATCTTCAAAACTGTAAGTGGATCTTCAGGGGTTAGTGTTCGGTTTTTTAACTGTTTATTGGGTGGGTTTTATTTTTAGGTTAGGGCTTTGGGCTGCAATAGAGCTATATGCCCTTTTAAGGGCAATGCTCATACAAATGCCCTTTTCGGGGCAATGGAGAGCTTAGGTTTTTTTAGTTAGGGTTTTATTTGGTGGGTTAGTTATGGGTGGGGGGTTTTACTGTTGGGGGGTTGTTTGTATTTTTTTTTTCAGGTAAAAGAGCTGATTTCTTTGGGGCAATTCCCCGCAAAAGGCCCTTTAAGGGCTATTGGTAGTTTAGTTTAGGCTAGGGTTTTTTTATTTTGGGGGGGCTTTTTTTATTTTGATAGGGCTATTAGATTAGGTGTAATTAGTTTAAATTTCTTGTAATTTGTTTTTAATTTTCTGTAATTTAGTGTTTTTTTTGTAATTTAGGTAATTGTATTGAATTTAGTTAATTGTATTTAATTTCGGTAATTTATTTAATTGTAGTGTAGTGTTAGGTGTTAGTGTAACTTAGGTTAGGTTTTATTTTACAGGTACATTTTATTTATTTTAGCTAGGTAGTTAGTAAATAGTTAATAACTATTTAGTAACTATTCTACCTAGTTAAAATAAATACAAACTTGCCTGTAAAATAAAAATAAACCCTAAGCTAGATACAATGTAACTATTTGTTATATTGTAGCTATCTTAGGGTTTATTTTACAGGTAAGTATTTAGTTTTAAATAGGAATAATTTAGGTAATGATAGTAATTTTATTTTGATTAATTTTAATTATAATTAAGTTAGGGGGTGTTAGGGTTAGACTTAGATTTAGGGGTTAATACATTTAGTATAGTGGCGGCAACGTTGGGTGCGGCAGATTAGGGGTTAATAAATGTAGGTAGGTGGCGGCGATGTTAGGGGCGGTTGATTAGGGGTTAATAATATTTAACTAGTGTTTGCGAGGCGGGAGTGCGGTGGTTTAGGGGTTAATATGTTTATTATAGTGGCGGCGATGTCCGAAGCGGCAGATTAGGGGTTAATAAATATGATGTAGGTGTCGGCGATGTCGGGGGCGGCAGATTAGGGGTTAATAAGTGTAAGATTAGGGGTGTTTAGACTTAGGGTTCATGTTAGGGTGTTAGGTGTAAACATAAAATGTGTTTCCCCATAGGAATCAATGGGGCTGCGATACTGAGCTAAACGCTGCTTTTTTGCAGGTGTTAGACTTTTTCTCAGCCGGCTCTCCCCATTGATGTCTATGGGGAAATCGTGCACAAGCATGTACAACAAGTTCACCGCTGACTTAAGCAGCACTGGTATTGGAGTGCGGTATGGAGCACAATTTTGCTCTACGCTCACTTCTTGCCTGTTAACGCCAGGTTTATAAAAACCTGTAATACCAACACTGTAGTAAAGTGAGCGGTGAGAATAAAGTGCAAGTTAGCAACGCACCCCTCTTACCGCAAAACTCATAATCTAGCCGCATGATATCTATGGTCTGACAGAAAGAGAGAAATAGAGAATATGCAATAGGGGGTACATACAAGAAAGAAAAATATTAATATGTATGTTGTTAATATTAAAGCTGTAAAAAAGCTATATAAAATGTCACAGAAGCTATACAAAAGCTGTACAAAATTACACAATGATTTCCCAAATAAACATATGCATAATGTTGCACTATGCAACATAACTAAAGTACACACATATATGTATAGATTGAATGATAGGGTAAAATCAACATCCTCAGTATTTTAAAGGCAATTATACCTCTTATCATACATGTAGGTGTTTAATATGCATATTGACTGACTATACATAAATGCAATATGGGTATTATAACTGCATGTATTTATAGATACAGTACTTAATAGCCTTGTATCGAAAAGGGGATATCAAAAAACTGTAAGTGTCAATCACTTCCAATAATTAATCAAATCATACTCAGAGTTGAGTCTTGCAGGAACTCTGGTTTGGAGTCTAAAAACCCTCTAGAGGGAGTTTTTTATCCATTCTATAGCTTGCCACCTTAGAGTATTGTTAATCTTATTGTGGATATTTTCAAAATGTTTCACCAGAGGTGTTAAGGCTTCCACAATTTTAATAGTGGACAGATGATTTCTAATCCTCGTGTTTACGTCTACATATTGCTCTCCCACACTTGTACATCCCCCTATGTCTAAGCCAAGAACTCTGACTAGGTTGGGATAAGGTTGGCAACTCAGAAAGATGAAAAATAATTGCCTATAATTCTGCTCCTTCTATACGAACAGCGAAGCCTTTTTTCTACGCAATCAGTGAGTTTGTCATCTGCTGCAAGCAAACAAAAGTGTTTCTTTACTATCTTACAGATATCATTATACTCCTCACTATATTCTGTAACAAAAGTTACCTGATCTTGACCAATCCTATCTTAATCTGTTTTGGTGTTCTTGGTATCTTTGAGTAGAGAGGTTCTATCAATGTGATCTAACTGAGTTTGTGCCCTATCCATCACACCTTTTGGATACTCTCTAGACAGTAATCTATTTTGCATGTCTGTACACTGTCTCTTATAGACAGCCTCTTCAGTGCAATTTCTTTTTAATCTGATTTGCAACCGCAAATGGTACATGCTTGGGATGGCAGCTTTTGGCATGAAGGAGGGTATTTTTGGTAATTGCTTTTCTATATAGGTCACTTGTTATCTGCCTATTATCCCAACCAGTTAATGTGAGATCCAGATAGTTGATAGATACATTGTGTTGCTCAAATGTGAATTGCAAACTAGCTTTGTTATTGTTCAGATAATGTACAAAACCTTCCACTGATTGCACATCCCCCTGCCAAAGTATAAGCAGATCATCAATATACCACCTGTAAAAGGCAATATTCTCTTTGTAAGTATTTCTATCTCCATAGATGTGCGAGCTCCCAACAACCCATGTACAAGTTCGCGTAGGAGGGGGCAAAATTCGCCCCCATCGCTGTCCCACATCTCTGGAGATAGAACTGGTCATTAAATCTAAAATAATTATGAGTGAGAAGAAATCTGGTTACACTCAATATATATTCCACAAGATCATTGGAAAAGTTGGAAACATTTCTCAAGAAGAATTATATAGTTGCTAGCCCCTGTTCGTGAGGGATTGACGAATACAATGCCGCCCACTACATCAACTGTTAACCAAAGGTTATTTTTGTCCCAGCAAACAGATTCTAACAGGTTAATAAGATCCTTAGTATCCTTTAAATAACTTTGTAGGGAGACTACAAAGGGGTGTAAAATGGAATCTAGCCATTCAGAAAGGTGTTCAGACATAGAGCCTATTCCGCTTACTATCGGATGGCCTTGTACGTTTACAATTGACTTGGGTACCTTCGGGAGATGATGGAAGATGGGCACCACAGGATATTCAATGAACAGATAATCATAAATGGATCTGTCAATGTGCCCATCCTCCAGTCCAACATCCAGAAGGGACACAAGGTCTTTTTGAAAGGCTATTGTGGGATATTTTTGGAGGCATTGATAGTTTGTTATGTTCTGCAACTGTCTGAGTGCTTCACTAACGTAATCTTCCTGATTCATGATAACTATGGAGCCCCCCTTATCCACTGAGCGGATGACTATATCTCTATATTTCTTTAGTTCAAATAAGGCCTCTTTCTCTTTTTTAGATAGGTTCTGTCTCTTATGTGTGTTGCTACTGCTACTATTTCTGATTCAGTTAGAACATCTTCAATCCTTTTGTAAAAGGTTTCAAGGGTCACACCCCAACTCTGTACAGGGTAAAATTCTGATGCCTTTTTGTATCCCTTCAAACTGGTTACTACATCCGTTGTAACCTCAGTTACACTCTGACTTCTCAGTTATTCATAAGTAGCAATATCAGATGCCTCCTTAAAAACTAGGGGTATACATATTTACTCTGATAATGTAGAACCTGCCCTGTTAGTCTCTAAGGATGCCTGCTCAGTGCCACTAAAATGTTTCTTTAAAGTTAGATTTCTGATAAGTTTGTTAATATCTGTCATAGTTTGGAACAAATTAAAGGTGCATGTAGGTGCAAAGTTTAATCCAACAAAGGAATGATTTACCACATTATTTATCACACTATTCATTTATATTTTGTAGTTCTGTTCCCCCTCAGAGGATATCTCTCCTGTCTCTCCTGTCCTAAACCAGTTTTGACCAGGGGTTTGTAAAAAACCTGCTCAAAGACTTGTCTGTCTTCTCCTGTATTGGTAGTCATCACTGTATTTGTAGGTATGGCATTACTAGTATATTTAGAACCTGTGTTAGTATCCCTTCACCTGGGACTGTATTTCAGTGTCACGCTCATTAGTGGATTGGATCCACCGTGAATATACTGTATATAAGGGACTGCAACAGGATATGATGTTTGTTCTCTCTTTGGGACAGTATTAAATATTTCACATACAGTCTTTGAACTTTTCTTTAACTATTACACAGTATATATATATATATATATATATATATATATATATATATATATATATATATGTACTATGTATATAGTTATATATATATATATACTGTATATATTCCTATAGATATACAGGTATAGATATATATTTATATATATATATATATAAGTTGATGCAACATTTTCTTCTATGTGAATGTGAAATCGTGATTTGGGTTTAGAGCTTTAGGTTTACCGCAGTGTCGGGTTAGCACATTTGAAGACAGTTATCTTAAGGTGAATTATGTAAATATTAATTATAAAAATAATGTAAAAATATATTAATAATAATTACAACATTTTAGAACCTCTTTAATATTTTTTAATAATTATTATTAATATTTTTTACATTATTATTATATTTAATATCTACATAACATGCCTTAAGATAACTGTCATAAAGGGCACTAACCCGACACTGCGTTAGACCTACAGCACTAAACCAGAAGCCCAATTTGCATATTGTACGTTCCAGTGTTCTTTACATAGAAATAAATGTAATATTTACATTTCTATATATATTTATGTAAAGATCTGAATATATTTATTTAATATATGCCTAAACCTATATATCTACATAATTATATACAAGTATAGGAATACATACAGATATATATATATATATATAAATATATACATTACATTTATTTAATGTGAAGAAGATTGGAATGTACAATATTAATAGCTCAGTTCGGTTAGTGTGCGACTTTAGGTGTAAATTTTTTTTCAGTTTCCATTGAAGTCTACGGGGAGAATACGTTTACGGGGAGAATTTCACATTTTTACACTTAGGTTTTTTTCGGCCGCAAAAATTTTACTTAATTAGTTAATTTCTATCAAAGTTAATGCTTGAGTGGGATCGCTAAATAGTGTGCCACTTGTAATCTAGCCCTTAGTGGTGGCTCAGTTACTAATATGTTAGGAGGCTGACATTTATGGATATTATTGATGAAAGAGTGTTAATGCAACCCTCATGGCAAAGATCTGAGCGGCATTATTTGATAAGCAACCAACTTACTGAAATACTTCAATTTATAAAAAATGTTGTCACCATGGTAGCATGTCATAAAAAGATGACATCTATATCCAAATACATTATTGCTGCTCAGTACAATTATAAGATTAAGACAGTATTAAACAAACACTTTTTATAGAAATTGTTTCTTTTTTCATTTAATTTTAGTGGCTTAAACCTGGAACTATATAAAGTAAAGAGCGATTTAAAGTGATCATTTTATCACGCAATATGTTGTATAAGAAAAACCCTGTCATAATTGTCACTATAAGTAACAGTAAAATTATGTAGGTGCTAAGATTTTTCTTGTTTATGTTCACTAGGGCAGATTACAAGTGGCGCATCTTTGGATTTGTAGTTGACCATCAGTTGATTTTATCCGGGCATTTAGCAAAAGCGTTCTAGTTTTCAGAAAGCTTTGAGGCGGCGGACAGAAATCAACCAGATTGAATATGATCAGGTTGATTGATACTCCCTGTATTGGCCGCAAATCTGTAGGGGGCGGCGTATGCTGTCGGCATTTATCGATGTGCAGCGGACATGATACGTTACATCATATCATGTCCGCTCGCACATTAATTAATATACCCCATAGTGTGCAGTTTTTTTTAACCTTCAAAGAAGAAAAGGATTAAAATACACACAAACATTTTCAGAAATTAACTTTAGTTTGCAGAAATATCATAATATGAGAAAATGCCATCATATGAAATTTAAAAATAAATAAAAATAAATAATGTTTCTGTCATTTTCCATGGTGTACATAGTAAATAGCGACACAGAGACATTATTTCCTAAATATTTCAAACACTCAGTTTATTGTCTCACATTTAGGGGCATATTTATCAAGCTCTGTATTGAGCTTGAAGACCCATGTTACTGACGAGCCTTCAGGCTCATCAGAAAACACAAGTTATGAAGCAGCGGTCTAAAGAACGCTGCCCCATAACATGTCCGCCTGCTCTGAGGCGGCGGAAAGACATTGCCGGAAATCAACCTGATCCAATACGATCGGGTTGATTGACATCCCCTGATAGCGGTCGATTGGCTGCAAATCTGCAGGGGGAGGCGTTGCACCAGCAGTTCACAAGAACTGCTGGTGCAATGATAAATGCAGAGAGCGTATGCTGTCTGCATTTATCGATGTGCGGCGGACATGATCTGCAATATCGGATCATGTCCGCTCGCACATTAATAAACAGGCCCCTTAGCTAGGCTTACCAGAAGTCCCACTTTTACTGGCATTGTCCTGGTTTGGAGGCGCTGTCCCAGTGTCCCACCCAGTTGTTCATTCTGTCCCAGTAGGGTTGCCACCTCCAGGTTTAAAATCATGTGTCCGGGTTTCAGACCACCTGAAACCCGGACACATTATTCAAAATGACTGGACTGTGGCTCTCCAGCATAGTTGGATGCTGGTACTTTGTAACATACAGCTCTGCTTAGCTTAACGTTCATGTCCTTCAAAATTTAGTAATACAGGCTGAGTGAGCAGCATAGGGTTTTTTTAATTTTGTAGTACTACTTGGTTTATTTTCTAAGAATTTAACACCCCCCGACCCCTGGTGACATTGCCGGTGATACACCTTTAGGGGAATCATATGGGTATGACTAGGAAGTGCAGACAGGCAGGATTTTTGGCTTTACTTCATGCAGGATAGCATTTTGGCTATAATCTTCCTGCATTATGGTATAGAGTAGCGTCTTAAACAGCTTTAGCAGGTACGTGTTTCTTTTTTACTTTCATTCAATGTTGTATTTATGCCTTATCTGTATTTGGCTCTGTTCCTTAATTAGACACATAAAACACATATTACACTGCAGATATTAAATTGTGAAATTGATAATTATGAAAGTGATAATTATGCTTGATGTTTGGCATTATTTAGATTCTGAGATTTAGATTAATGATTTATTTGCCATGACAACGTAATGGTGCTTTTTTCACTAGGGGGTGGTGTTATGGTCTATTTAAACTGTGTGATTCACTTGTTTGACTGAGGAAGGGTAGAGTATCCACGAAACATTACACACATAAAAGCTACTACTTTAAAAGGACCGGTAATTGCCACGCCCCCTTGACCACGCTCCTGACCACACCCCCACTGGCACCGCACCAGGTGGTCCCAGTTTCACCTCTAAAAATTATGGTAAGCCTACCCTTAGCATCAGTTCACCTTGCCAAAACAGCAAATTTAAGATTTTATACTTGTATGGTTCAATTAAAATTAACAATTAAAAATTAGAAGAGAACAATTCATATTTTTGTTACAGAAGAAGCTGGTACAACCCATGTTACGTCTAGATGTTATGTGCGTCTTCACTTCTAATCAGGAACTCAAGTCTAGAAGGTAGTTTTCAGTATTTGTATATAGTATTTGTCACCACTGGCTAAATAGTACTTCATCGCTAAACCAGCAGCAGTGATCGTCTAGTGCAAGTCGTGATTTAAAAATCTTGGGAGCAAATGAAGCACAGCTCCACTAAAACACATTTAGGGCTAGATTACGAGTGGAGCACAAAGGTTTGTGCCTGAGCGATAAGTGGTTACAGCTCATATTAGGATTAAACGCGATTGCGCTCACACTAGAATGATTACCGTGACTTCAGAGCTCTGGTTAACTGTTTTGCAAAACATAGAAGTTGCACAAAACACATAAAAAATACAATACAAAGCACACTTACACTCAAAATAACACAATCTAGTAAAAATTATTAAAAAAAAATATTGAACACAAAAGTTTTAAAGGCTCAAAGATATGAGATCTCAGGTGTTTAAAAATAAAGCAGGCAAAGGGCTTTAACATAGATATACAGTACATACATATACATATCTAAAGATGGATATGTATGTATATATATATATATATATATATACAAAGAGAGAAGTGCTCTACCAGGAACGAACAACAGCTCAGTGGCTTGTTCTATGGCGATTTACCACCCGGAAGCAGCCTCTTTTAGACCAGTGTGCTTTTCACAGAAGAAAACTTTCCTGAAGTATATCAGTCTGATCCCGCCAAGTAAGGTCAGTCCAGCCCCGAAATACCAGGCAATTCTCCTCTGAACAAGGAACATGACAACCCCAGACGATCGTTTCGGCCTCCTATGGGCCTCGTCAGTGAGGTGCAGCCACATTCCTCTAAGCACACTGGGCAAGGAGTCCACGTCTGGTTTCCCCCATCACCCATAGGGAGACTTCCCAAGGGTCATAATAATTTGCATACAAAGAGAGAAGTGCTCTACCAGGAACGAACAACAGCTCAGTGGCTTGTTCTATGGCGATTTACCACCCGGAAGCAGCCTCTTTTAGACCAGTGTGCTTTTCACAGAAGAAAACTTTCCTGAAGTATATCAGTCTGATCCCGCCAAGTAAGGTCAGTCCAGCCCCGAAATACCAGGCAATTCTCCTCTGAACAAGGAACATGACAACCCCAGACGATCGTTTCGGCCTCCTATGGGCCTCGTCAGTGAGGTGCAGCCACATTCCTCTAAGCACACTGGGCAAGGAGTCCACGTCTGGTTTCCCCCATCACCCATAGGGAGACTTCCCAAGGGTCATAATAATTTGCATACAAAGAGAGAAGTGCTCTACCAGGAACGAACAACAGCTCAGTGGCTTGTTCTATGGCGATTTACCACCCGGAAGCAGCCTCTTTTAGACCAGTGTGCTTTTCACAGAAGAAAACTTTCCTGAAGTATATCAGTCTGATCCCGCCAAGTAAGGTCAGTCCAGCCCCGAAATACCAGGCAATTCTCCTCTGAACAAGGAACATGACAACCCCAGACGATCGTTTCGGCCTCCTATGGGCCTCGTCAGTGAGGTGCAGCCACATTCCTCTAAGCACACTGGGCAAGGAGTCCACGTCTGGTTTCCCCCATCACCCATAGGGAGACTTCCCAAGGGTCATAATAATTTGCATACAAAGAGAGAAGTGCTCTACCAGGAACGAACAACAGCTCAGTGGCTTGTTCTATGGCGATTTACCACCCGGAAGCAGCCTCTTTTAGACCAGTGTGCTTTTCACAGAAGAAAACTTTCCTGAAGTATATCAGTCTGATCCCGCCAAGTAAGGTCAGTCCAGCCCCGAAATACCAGGCAATTCTCCTCTGAACAAGGAACATGACAACCCCAGACGATCGTTTCGGCCTCCTATGGGCCTCGTCAGTGAGGTGCAGCCACATTCCTCTAAGCACACTGGGCAAGGAGTCCACGTCTGGTTTCCCCCATCACCCATAGGGAGACTTCCCAAGGGTCATAATAATTTGCATACAAAGAGAGAAGTGCTCTACCAGGAACGAACAACAGCTCAGTGGCTTGTTCTATGGCGATTTACCACCCGGAAGCAGCCTCTTTTAGACCAGTGTGCTTTTCACAGAAGAAAACTTTCCTGAAGTATATCAGTCTGATCCCGCCAAGTAAGGTCAGTCCAGCCCCGAAATACCAGGCAATTCTCCTCTGAACAAGGAACATGACAACCCCAGACGATCGTTTCGGCCTCCTATGGGCCTCGTCAGTGAGGTGCAGCCACATTCCTCTAAGCACACTGGGCAAGGAGTCCACGTCTGGTTTCCCCCATCACCCATAGGGAGACTTCCCAAGGGTCATAATAATTTGCATACAAAGAGAGAAGTGCTCTACCAGGAACGAACAACAGCTCAGTGGCTTGTTCTATGGCGATTTACCACCCGGAAGCAGCCTCTTTTAGACCAGTGTGCTTTTCACAGAAGAAAACTTTCCTGAAGTATATCAGTCTGATCCCGCCAAGTAAGGTCAGTCCAGCCCCGAAATACCAGGCAATTCTCCTCTGAACAAGGAACATGACAACCCCAGACGATCGTTTCGGCCTCCTATGGGCCTCGTCAGTGAGGTGCAGCCACATTCCTCTAAGCACACTGGGCAAGGAGTCCACGTCTGGTTTCCCCCATCACCCATAGGGAGACTTCCCAAGGGTCATAATAATTTGCATACAAAGAGAGAAGTGCTCTACCAGGAACGAACAACAGCTCAGTGGCTTGTTCTATGGCGATTTACCACCCGGAAGCAGCCTCTTTTAGACCAGTGTGGTTTTCACAGAAGAAAACTTTCCTGAAGTATATCAGTCTGATCCCGCCAAGTAAGGTCAGTCCAGCCCCGAAATACCAGGCAATTCTCCTCTGAACAAGGAACATGACAACCCCAGACGATCGTTTCGGCCTCCTATGGGCCTCGTCAGTGAGGTGCAGCCACATTCCTCTAAGCACACTGGGCAAGGAGTCCACGTCTGGTTTCCCCCATCACCCATAGGGAGACTTCCCAAGGGTCATAATAATTTGCATACAAAGAGAGAAGTGCTCTACCAGGAACGAACAACAGCTCAGTGGCTTGTTCTATGGCGATTTACCACCCGGAAGCAGCCTCTTTTAGACCAGTGTGCTTTTCACAGAAGAAAACTTTCCTGAAGTATATCAGTCTGATCCCGCCAAGTAAGGTCAGTCCAGCCCCGAAATACCAGGCAATTCTCCTCTGAACAAGGAACATGACAACCCCAGACGATCGTTTCGGCCTCCTATGGGCCTCGTCAGTGAGGTGCAGCCACATTCCTCTAAGCACACTGGGCAAGGAGTCCACGTCTGGTTTCCCCCATCACTCATAGGGAGACTTCCCAAGGGCCATAATAATTTGCATACAAAGAGAGAAGTGCTCTACCAGGAACGAACAACAGCTCAGTGGCTTGTTCTATGGCGATTTACCACCCGGAAGCAGCCTCTTTTAGACCAGTGTGCTTTTCACAGAAGAAAACTTTCCTGAAGTATATCAGTCTGATCGTCTGGGGTTGTCATGTTCCTTGTTCAGAGGAGAATTCCCTGGTATTTCGGGGCTGGACTGACCTTACTTGGCGGGATCAGACTGATATACTTCAGGAAAGTTTTCTTCTGTGAAAAGCACACTGGTCTAAAAGAGGCTGCTTCCGGGTGGTAAATCGCCATAGAACAAGCCACTGAGCTGTTGTTCGTTCCTGGTAGAGCGCTTCTCTCTTCGTATGCAAATTATTATGACCCTGGGGAAGTCTCCCTATGGGTGATGGGGGAAACCAGACGTGGACTCCTTGCCCAGTGTGCTTAGAGGAATGTGGCTGCACCTCACTGACGAGGCCCATAGGAGGCCGAAACGATCGTCTGGGGTTGTCATGTTCCTTGTTCAGAGGAGAATTGCCTGGTATTTCGGGGCTGGACTGACCTTACTTGGCGGGATCAGACTGATATACTTCAGGAAAGTTTTCTTCTGTGAAAAGCACACTGGTCTAAAAGAGGCTGCTTCCGGGTGGTAAATCGCCATAGAACAAGCCACTGAGCTGTTGTTCGTTCCTGGTAGAGCGCTTCTCTCTTCGTATGCAAATTATTATGACCCTGGGGAAGTCTCCCTATGGGTGATGGGGGAAACCAGACGTGGACTCCTTGCCCAGTGTGCTTAGAGGAATGTGGCTGCACCTCACTGACGAGGCCCATAGGAGGCCGAAACGATCGTCTGGGGTTGTCATGTTCCTTGTTCAGAGGAGAATTGCCTGGTATTTCGGGGCTGGACTGACCTTACTTGGCGGGATCAGACTGATATACTTCAGGAAAGTTTTCTTCTGTGAAAAGCACACTGGTCTAAAAGAGGCTGCTTCCGGGTGGTAAATCGCCATAGAACAAGCCACTGAGCTGTTGTTCGTTCCTGGTAGAGCGCTTCTCTCTTCGTATATATATATATATATATATATATATGTGTGTACATATTACATATGTATTTATGTATTTATATGTGTATATATGTATTTACAGACACATATACACATATAATCAAATGATTACATATGTACACATATATAGACATAAAAGACATATATAAAAGTACATTGGAGCCCTTTTGCCTTAAAGGGACACTAAATACAAAAATTTTCTTTCATGATTCAAAGCAAGAATACAATTTTAAACAGCATTCCAATTTATTTCTATTATCTAAATTGCTTCATTCTTGAGATATCCTTTGGTTAAGAAATAGCAATGCACATGTGTGAGCCAATCACATGAAGCATCTATGTGCAGCACCCATTCAGCAGCTGCTGCGCCTATCTAGATATGCTTGTCAGCAAAGAATATCAAGAAAATGACACAAATTAGATAATAGGGGCGCGATCCGATATAAGGCGCAGGTTTCGGTGCAAGCGTGGAAACCTGCGTCGCCCGTAGTTTCAGCTCGCAACTCGAACTATCTTATATACAGCGCCGTCAGATGCTAAAGTGTCGTAAGTCTGACAAACTAGCGATGTCCAGAAATCTGCGTAAGTACAAATTTTCTGGAGTCGCCAGTGACTTACGGCACTTTAGAAACTGCCACCGCATAAAAAACTGACTAAGTTATAAAATCTCCCGTACTGTCTAACACGCCTCCCAAACATAGCCCGACACGTATACCCCTCTATCCGCAATCCCCCCTCTCACTCCTAATAATAAATATATTAACACCTAAACCGCCGCTCCCAGACCCGCCGCCAGCTACATATGTCTTACCCCCTAATCTGACCCCACTACACCGCCGCCAGCTACATTAAATATTTTACCCCCTAATGTGAGCCCCCTACCCTGCCGCCACCTACATTAACTATATTACCCCCTAATATGATCCCCCTACACCGCCGCCACCTATTTAAATTATATTACCCCCTAATATGATCCCCCTACACCGCCGCCACCTATTTAAACTATATTAACCCCTAATGTGAGCCCCCTACACCGCCGCCACCTATTTTAACTATATTACCCCCTAATCTAATCCCCCTACACCGCTGCAACCTATATTAAAATGATTAACCCCTAATCTAATCCCCCTACACCACTGCCACCTATATTAAATGTCTTACCCCCTAAAATACTAAAATGTCCCTACCCTAAACTAAATTAAAAATAGCCCTGAAAAGGGCTTTTTGCGTGGCATTGCCCCAAAGTAACCAGCTCTATTACCAGCCCTTAAAAGGGCCTTTTGCAGGGCATTGCCCCAAAGTAACCAGCTCTATTACCAGTCCTTAAAAGGGCCTTTTGCGGGGCATTGTCTATTTAAACTATATTACCCCCTAATATGATCCCCCTACACCGCCACCACCTATTTAAACTATATTACCCCTTAATATGATCCCCCTACACCGCCGCCACATATTTAAACTATATTAACCCCTAATGTGAGCCCCCTACACCGCCACCACCTATATTAAAATTATTAACCCCCTAATCTAATCCCCCTATACCGCCAACCCCTAAAATACTAAAATTTCCCTACCACTAAACCTAAGTCTAACCCTACAAATAGCCCTGAAAAGGGCCTTTTGCATGGCATTGCCCCAAAGTAACCAGCTCTATTACCAGCCCTTAAAAGGGCCTTTTGCAGGGCATTGCCCCAAAGTAACCAGCTCTTTTACCAGCCCTTAAAAGGGCCTTTTGCGGGGCATTGTCACAAAGTAATCAGCTCTTTTACCTGTAATCTAATCCCCCTACACCTACCGCCACTACCTATAATAAATGTATTACCCCCTAATCTAATCCCCCTACACCGCCGCCACCTATATTAAATATATTAACCCCTAATCTGACCCCCCTACAATGCCGCCACCTATATTAACTATATTAACCCTAATTATATTAGGGTTAATATAGTTAATATAGTTATATTATATATATTATTAATATAGTTAATAATTAATATACGGCTAGATTTAGAGTTCTGCTATGCATGCTTTTTTCCCCCCGCACCTTTTAAATACCGCTGGTATTTAGAGTTGTCAGAAGGGCTGCGTTAGGCTCCAAAAAGGGAGCGTACAGGCATATTTACCGCCACTGCAACTCTAAATACCAGCGGTGCTTACGGACGCGGCCAGCTTCAAAAACGTGCTCGTGCACGATTCCCCCATAGGAAACAATGGGGCAGTTTGAGCTGAAAAAAAACCTAACACCTGCAAAAAAGCAGCGTTCAGCTCCTAACGCAGCCCCATTGTTTAATATGGGGAAACACTTCCTAAGTCTGCACCTAACACCCTAACATGTACCCCGAGTCTAAACACCCCTAGCCTTACACTTATTAACCCCTAATCTGCCGCCCTCGCTATCGCTGACCCCTGCATATTTTTTTAACCCCTAATCTGCTGCTCCGTACAACGCCGCAACCTACGTTATCCCTATGTACCCCTAACACCGCTGACCCCTATATTATATTTATTAACCCCTAATCTGCCGCCCCCAACGTCGCCGCCACCTACCTACATTTATTAACCCCTAATCTGCCGACCGGACCTCACCGCTACTCTAATAAATGTATTAACCCCTAAAGCTAAGTCTAACTCTAACCCTAACACCCCCCTTAGTTAAATTTAATTTTATTCTAACAAAATAAAATAAATCTTATTAAATAAATTATTCCTATTTAAAACTAAATACTTACCTGTTAAATAAACCCTAATATAGCTACAATATAAATAATAATTATAATGTAGCTATTTTAGGATTTATATTTATTTTACAGGCAACTTTGTATTTATTTTAACCAGGTACAATAGCTATTAAATAGTTAATAACTATTTAATAGTTACCTAGTTAAAATAATTACAAAATTACCTAAAAAATAAATCCTAACCTAAGTTCGGAACAGCCAATAGAATGCAAGCTCAATCTGATTGGCTGATTGGATCAGCCAATCTGATTGAACTTGAATCTGATTGGCTGATTCAATCAACCAATCAGATTTTTCCTACCTTAATTCCGATTGGCTGATAGAATCCTATCAGCCAATCAGAATTCGAGGGACGCCATCTTGGATGACGTCCCTTAAAGGAACCTTCATTCGTTGGGAGTCGCCGGAAGAAGAGGATGGATCCGCGTCGGCTGCTTCAAGATGGTCCCGCTCTGCGCCGGATGGAAGAATATAGAAGATGCCGCTTGGATGAAGATGTTTGCCGGTCCGGATGTCCTCTTCTTGCCGGATAGGAGGAAGACTTTGGACCCTCTTCTGGACCTCTTCTTGCCGGATAGGAGGAAGACTTCGGAGCCTCTTCTGGACGGATCAGTGATACCCGGTGTGGTGAAGATAAGGTAGGAAGATCTTCAGGGGCTTAGTGTTAGGTTTTTTTAAGGGGTGTTTGGGTTGGATTAGGGGTATGTGGGTGGTGGGTTGTAATGTTGGGGGGGTATTGTATGTTTATTTAAATGCAAAAGAGCTGTTTTCTTTGGGGCATGCAGTGCAAAAGGCCCTGTTAAGGGCTGGTAAGGTAAAAGAGCTTTACAATTTTTATTTTAGAATAGGGTAGGGCATTTTTTTATTTTGGGGGGGCTTTGTAATTTTTTTAGGGGGCTTAGAGTAGGTGTAATGATTATAAAATTCTTGTAATCTTTTTTATTTTTTGTAATTTAGTGTTTTTTTTGTTGTAATTTAGTGTTTTGTTTTTTTTGTAATTTAGTTTAGTTGATTTAATTGTAGATAATTGTAGATAGTTTATTTAATTAATTTATTGATAGTGTAGTGTTAGGTTTAATTGTAACTTAGGTTAGGATTTATTTTACAGGTAATTTTGTAATTATTTTAACTAGGTAACTATTAAATAGTTATTAACTATTTAATAGCTATTGTACCTGGTTAAAATAAATACAAAGTTGAATGTAAAATAAATATAAATCCTAAAATAGCTACAACATAATTATTATTTATATTGTAGCTATATTAGGGTTTATTTAACAGGTAAGTATTTAGTTTTAAATAGGAATAATTTATTTAATAAGATTTATTTTATTTTGTTAGAATAAAATTAAATTTAATTTAGGGGGGTGTTAGGGTTAGAGTTAGACTTAGCTTTAGGGGTTAATACATTTATTAGAGTAGCGGTGAGGTCCGGTCGGCAGATTAGGGTTAATAATTGTAGGTAGGCTGCGGCGACGTTGGGGGTGGCAGATTAGGGGTTAATAAATATAATATAGGGGTCAGCGGTGTTAGGGGCAGCAGATTAGGGGTACATATGGATAACGTAGGTTGCGGAGTTGTACAGAGCGGCAGATTAGGGGTTAAAAAATATGCAGGGGTCAGCGATAGCGGGGGCGGCAGATTAGGGGTTAATAAGTGTAAGGCTAGGGGTGTTTAGACTTGGGGTACATGTTAGGGTGTTAGGCGCTGACTTAGGAAGTGTTTCCCCATAGGAAACAATGGGGCTGCGTTAGGAGCTGAACGCTGCTTTTTTGCAGGTGTTAGGTTTTTTTTCAGCTCAAACTGCCCCATTGTTTCCTATGGGGGAATCGTGCACGAGCACGTTTTTGAAGCTGGCCGCATCTGTAAGCACCGCTGGTATTTAGAGTTGCAGTGGCGGTAAATATGCCTGTACGCTCCCTTTTTGGAGCCTAACGCAGCCCTTCTGACAACTCTAAATACCAGCGGTATTTAAAAGGTGCGGGGGAAACAATGCACGCGTAGCTAACGCACCCCTTTGGCCGCAGAACTCTAAATCTAGCCGTGTATTAACCCTATCTAACTCTAACACCCCTAACTTAATTATTATTAAAATAAATCTAAATAATATTAATAATATTAACTAAATTATTCCTATTTAAATCTAAATACTTACCTATAAAATAAACCCTAAGATAGCTACAATACATTGTAGCTATTTTAGGGTTTATATTTATTTTACAGGTAACTTGGTATTTATTTTAACTAGGTACAATAGCTATTAAATAGTTAATAACTATTTAATAGCTACCTAGTTAAAATAATTACCAAATTACCTGTAAAATAAATCCTAACCTAAGTTACAAATACACCTACACTATCAATAAATTAATTAAATAAACTACAAATATCTAAACTAAAATACAATTAAATACACTAAACTAAATTAAAAAAACAAACACTAAATTACAAAAAATAAAAAAAAGATTACAAGAATTTTAAGCTAATTACACCTAATCTAAACCCCCTAATAAAATAACAAAACCCCCCAAAATAAAAAAAATTCCCTACCCTAATCTAAATTACAAAAAGTAATCAGCTCTATTACCAGCCCTTAAAAGGGCCTTTTGTGGGGCATTGCCCCAAAGTAATCAGCTCTTTTACCTGTAAAAAAAACCACCCCCCCATTACAACCCACCACCCACATACCCCTACTCTAACCCACCCAATCCCCCCTTAAAAAAACCTAAGTCTAACCCCCAAGTGCTCCTTACCTGTCCTGAAGACCAGCGGAGAAGGTCCTGTTCCAGACGGAGAAGTCTTCTTCCAGGCGGCGACCTCTTCTTCTTCCAGGATTCAGCCGGCGCGGAGTGGAGGAGTTGAAGACCGATGACCGCGGAGCTGAAGACCGTCCATCTGGAACTGAAGATCGGCGATGCTGGAACTGAAGATCGGCGAAGCTGGAATGGAAGACCGGAGTGTGGAGGATCCTCTTCATACGATCGCCGCTGTACACTGAATAGGAATTCAAGGTACGCGATTAAAAATGGCGTCCCTTGAATTCCTATTGGCTGATTTGAGCCTTCAAATTCAAATCAGCCAATCGGATGCGAGCTACTTTAATTCTATTGGCTGATTTGAATAGCCAATAGAATAAGAGCTACTGTAATTCTATTGGCTATTCTAATCGCGTACCTTGAATTCCTATTCAGTGTACGGCGGCGATCGTATGAAGAGGATCCTCCATGCTCCGGCTCCGGTCTTCAGTTCCAGCGTCGCCGATCTTCAGTTCCAGCATCGCCGGTCTTCAGTTCCAGATGGACGGTCTTCAGCTCCGCGGTCATCGGTCTTCAACTCCTCCGCTCCGCGCCGGCTGTATCCTGGAAGAAGAAGAGGTCACCGCCTGGAAGAAGACTTCTCCGCCTGGAACAGGACCTTCTCTGCCGGTCTTCAGGACAGGTAAGGAGCACTTGGGGGTTAGACTTAGGTTTTTTTTAAGGGGGGATTGGGTGGGTTAGAGTAGGGGTATGTGGGTGGTGGGTTGTAATGGGGGGGGTGGTTGTTCTTTTTTTTTTTACAGGTAAAAGAGCTGATTACTTTGGAGCAATGCCCCACAAAAGGCCCTTTTAAGGGCTGGTAATAGAGCTGATTACTTTTTGTAATTTAGATTAGGTTAACGAATTTTATTTATTTTGGGGGCTTTGTTATTTTATCAGGGGATTAGATCAGCTGTAATTAGCTTAACATTCTTGTAATCTTTTTTTTATTTTTTGTAATTTAGTGGGTTTTTTTTGTAATTTAGTTTAGTGTATTTAATTGTATTTTAGTTTAGATATTTGTAGTTTATTTAATTAATTTATTGATAGTGTAGGTGTATTTGTAACTTAGGTTAGGATTTATTTTACAGGTAATTTGGTAATTATTTTAAGTATAATATATATATAAAATAATAATGATTATGACGAAATCCTCTCTGGTCATAATGGAAGACAGATTAGTAGAATTCACACAGAATCACATAACTTACTGATCTCTATGCATCAAAAGTACTTTGTCTAAGATAGTATAATAACAATAATCGACAACTGTCACCAAGCCTATAAGATAGAAATGATTAACATTAGAATGTAAAAGTCCCACATAGGACCCAATGGATATTGGCAAATAAACACACCCTTTTATCTCATAGGTTATACTTGAGGATGATGCTGATATGTCACTCCTACACTGAAAGGTGTTAGGTAATTGCTGACAGGCTAAAAATGAACCATCCCTCGCGACAATATAACACATCAACAGCAATAATGCTATATCTCATTTTCTGATGTCTATCATACTTCCAATAAATATAAATACTAAATCGTAAACCGGAGATTCCTATTAGAATCATTATGTTAAAATGTAACCTATAACGAGACCAAGTAAAACCGCATAACACCATTTGCAGAAATAAGTATACAATGATCATTCATCTAGTTATAACGGGAGACACAGCATAAGTACTCACACAGAACTATATACAGAATTTTTCGTTACTCAATACAGACGCAGCTCTGTGTAATATATGTGTGATAAATATAATCAATATCGACCGTAAAATACATAAGATAGAAATGATTGACATAACAGTGTAAACACGATACATAGAATCTATTGGCTACTGGGAACGGACACACCTCCTTTACAAATATTAAATAGCAAACTAAAGATTCTCTTTAGAACCATTATTCAAAATATAACCCATAACGAGAACAAGCAAAACCGCATAATACCATTTGCGGAAATAAGTATACAATGATCATTTATCTGGCTATAGCGGGAAACATTGTATTGGTACTCACACAAAAACATATATGGTATTTCTCGTTATTCAATTCAGACGCAGCTTTGTGTATCATATGTTTGACAAAAATAACCAATAACGATCGTTAAACATATAAGATAGAAATTACCGACATGATAATGTAAACACGATACAGAGAATCTATTGGTTACTGGGAGCAGACACACCTCCTTATCCAATAGGTCACAGCTGGTGATGACACCAATATGTTATTCTTACACTGAAAGGTGTAAGATAGCTGCTGATAGGTTGACATGATTTGGAAAAATGTAATCGGCCATGTGATTGGCTGATGATCCTTTAAAAGCCGTGTGTGGCGGTCGGACCGGACGCCTCTGAAAAAGCAGTTGCGAAACGCGCGTCAGACGTTTGCACTGCTCCTCTCCTACCTCCGGTTGTTTTAGCTCTAATTGTTGGCCTCTTTTAGGCACCTTATCCTCTACTTTAAACCTTAGAATTTAAAACTTTTGCTTATTTAACTTAACAAATATTAGCCTGTAATGTTACTGACTTAGGCTGCTTTCAGCCCGACCTTGTTGGAGTGATATGCTCATATTTAGGCTATTGTTATTGTTAAATTCTTGTGGTACCATTTAAATTCTGGAAACTATTCCGTTATAATTCTACTAGTGCTTGCTTGCCTAAGCGATAGTTAGCATAAAAACACTTTATTGATTTAGACTATGTTTAGTCTCATTCTAGTAAAATGGATAAATATAGGCTAACCGCTTCTTACAAGCTTTCATTAGCTTAGACCAATTGTGGAATAATATAACCAGAGTCATATATTCCCTTATATTAACCCACATATTCCTACATTTTTGGGGGAATACCCTATAATATAAATAATGGAAAATTAGGATTATTGGGGAAACTCTAAATGGAATGTTCGAGTGTACAATTGAGGATATTCACATATTATTGTTTAAGCTATCCACCGGACTCTGTGATACAGACTGATCACTGTATCACACTGGAGAGGAGCCTTTGCGTACCGAGTATCACTCGGACACATTTTTATTTATTTGGTTGTTGTTTTATTCTCACTGGTGGAAAACTCCACTCCTTTTTTTAATAAAATTGATATAAAAGTTAAGTTTTAACAAATACACGACACACCACACTACCTATAGTAATGGTTTCGACCCCCAACAAGTGTGCCCAATATGCTTTACTTTTTCTGTCCTTTTCCTTATTAAACAATTATTTTAAGTAGGTAGCTATTAAATAGATTATTTTATTGTATTTTAGTTTAGATATTTGTAGTTTATTTAATTTATTGATAGTGTAGGTGTATTTGTAACTTAGGTTAGGATTTATTTTAAAGGTAAATTGGTAATTATTTTAATTAGGTAGCTATTAAATAGTTATTAACTATTTAATAGCTATTGTACCTAGTTAAAATAAATACCAAGTTACCTGTAAAATAAATATAAACCCTAAAATAGCTACAATGTAATTATTAATTATATTGTAGCTATCTTAGGGTTTATTTTATAGGTAAGTATTTAGATTTAAATAGTAATAATTTAGTTAATATTATTAATATTATTTAGATTTATTTTAATAATAATTAAGTTAGGGGTGTTAGAGATAGATAGGGTTAATATAGTTAATATATAATATAATAACTATATTAATTATTAACTATATTAATAATATATATAATATAATAACTATATTAACTATATTAACCCTAATATAATTAGGGTTAATATAGTTAATATAGGTGGCGGCGGTGTAGGGGGGTCAGATTAGTGGTTAATATATTTAATATAGGTGGCGGCGGTGTAGGGGGATTAGATTAGGGGGTAATACATTTATTATAGGTGGTGGCGGTGTAGGGGGATTAGATTACAGGTAAAAGAGCTGATTACTTTGTGACGATGCCCCGCAAAAGGCCCTTTTAAGGGCTGGTAAAAGAGCTGGTTACTTTGGGGCAATGCCCCGCAAAAGGCCCTTTTAATGGCTGGTAATAGAGCTGGTTACTTTGGGGCAATGCCACGCAAAAGGCCCTTTTCAGGGCTATTTGTAGGGTTAGACTTAGGTTTAGTGGTAGGGAAATTTTAGTATTTTAGGGGTTAATAAATTTATTATAGGTGGCGGCGGTATAGGGGGATTAGATTAGGGGTTAATAATTTTAATATAGGTGGCGACGGTGTAAGGCGGTCAGATTAGGGGGTAGTACATATAATATAGGTGGCGGCGGTGTAGGGGGCTCACATTAGGGGTTAATATAGTTTAAATAGGTGGCAGCGGTGTAGGGGGATCATATTAGGGGGTAATATAGTTTAAATTGGTGGTGGTGGTGTAGGGGGATTATATTACAGGCAAAAGAGATGATTACTATGTGACAATGCCCCGCAAAAGGCCCTTTTAAGGGCTGGTAATAGAGCTGGTTACTTTGGGGCAATGCCCCGCAAAAGGCCCTTTTAAGGGCTGGTAATAGAGCTGGTTACTTTGGGGCAATGCCATGCAAAAAGCCCTTTTCAGGGCTATTTTTAATTTAGTTTAGGGTAGGGACATTTTAGTATTTTAGGGGGTAAGACATTTAATATAGGTGGTGGCGGTGTAGGGGGATTAGATTAGGGGTTAATACATTTAATATAGGTGGCGGAGGTGTAGGGGGATTAGATTAGGGGGTAATATAGTTAAAATAGATGGCGGCGGTGTAGGGGGCTCACATTAGGGGGCAATAATTTTAATATAGATGGCGGCGGTGTAGGGGGATTACATTAGGGGTTAATAATTTTAATGTATGTGGCGGCGGTGTAGGGGGATCACATTAGGGGGTTAGACATTTAATGTAGGTGGCGGCGGGGTCCGGGAGCGGCGGTTTAGGGGTTAAACACTTTATTAGTGATGCGGCGGGGGATCGCGGTTGATAGACATTGCGCATGCGTTAGGTGTTAGGTTTTATTTGGCAGGTAGTTTAGGGAGTTACGGGGCTCCAATACTCAGCGTAAGGCTTACTATGCCTGCAATTTGTGGCGAGGTGAAAATGGAGTAAGATTTCTCCATTTTCGCCACGTAAGTCCTTACGCTGTATATTGGATACCAAACTGCGCAGGTTTGGTATACCTGTCTATGGGCCAAAAAACTACAGCCGAAGGCAGAAATATACGAACGTAACTTCTATGTTACACCGTATATGTGATACCAAACCAGCGCAAATGTTGGCGTCGCCGGCTTTTGCGGGCGACGATTTATATCGGATCGGGCCCCTGAAGTAAATAAGAAAGTTGTTTAAAATTACATGCTCTATCTGAATCATGAAAGAAAAAAATGTGGGTTTTATGTCCCTTTAAATTAGATGAAAACATGTAAAAACATATTTATGCAATATTCATATTTACTAAAGGTTTTAACTATGTATTTACTGTAAATATTTCAGATTCCAATGTTCTGCACATAGCAGAATATGTTCTATGTATTAATAAATATATATTCCTATATGTATCTGTATGTATCTATAACTATATATAATAATCTATATATATGTATAGATATATATTGTACCAAAAAAATATCAGGAATATTTAGAAATATGTATTTATGAATAAATAGAACATATTCTGTAATGTGCAGAACATTGGGATGTAAAATATTCCGATTTTCATGTATGGTTAGCACAAATAAGAATATGCAATCGTGTTTGCGTGAGAGTGAGGTGTTATTTTTCCACTTTTTGTTTCTCTATTGATTTCTTTGGGGGAATACGTGAATGCACATGCAATATTCTAAGCTTGGATTTTTCTAGGCTGGTTAGTGCAATAGCGAAAACAGTTTACTTTCAACTCATAATAAGAGCGCAACCCGACAAGCACAAAAAGCTTGAGCGTTAATTTGCGCTCCACTCTAGACCTTAGTATTGTAAGATTCTAATTGCGGCTCCACTAAAACCTGTTTAGTAACGTGATATTCTGAACACATCTCCTCTAAAACACTCCTCTAAAACACATTGATAATATTCAAACCACTGTTTCCCAGTTGTAAATGTAAAAGGGAAACCAAAAGTTGCAGTTACAAACAGAAAGTAGACAGTGCGGGTTTAATATGTACAGTAATATTAGGTTTTATACCACAAAAAAACATGAATAAAAATAAATTACGTTTATTTAAAATAATAAAAGCAACATGTTTCTCAGATAACTGTTTCATCAAGTTATCTGAGAAATTACTCTTTCATGAGGGTTCATTATCTTACAATTAAATAACAAATAGTGTCCTAGGACTTGACAATTAAAAATGGGAACATGATTTTGTTTTGAGTTATTTGCTATTGCATAGCTTTTAACTTCCTTTTCCTTTTCTTCTAGCACATGATCTCATCCTGAACATTGTCAGTATTTTAAGACTAAATTAATCTCTTCACTTCTCTCCTCATCTGAAATGGAAATAAGGAACTGGACTGTGGTGTCTGAATTTTTCCTTTTGGGCTTTACCGATAGAAAGGAGCTACATTTCCCTCTCTTTGTGTTGTTTTCAGCTATATATGTTCTTACAATCCTTGGTAATATTGGTATGGCTGCCATTATATGGACATCTTCTCAATTTCATGTTGCCATGTACTTATTTCTCTTTAATCTCTCCCTAGTTGATGCCTGTTTCTCTACTTCTGTTAGCCCTAAAATGTTAGCCAATTTGTTAATGAAGACATCTAGCATATCACTTTTAGAATGTGCCACTCAGTTGTATTTTGCTGTGACTTTTGGGACCTCAGAATGTTTTCTTCTCTTATTTATGGCCTATGACAGGTATGTGGCCATATGCAGCCCCCTGAGTTATTCAGTCATCATGACCAACCAGCACTGCCTTATACTAGCAGCAGTATCACATATCATAGGCTTTCTTCACTCTCTCATCCACACCATTGCCACCTTTAGCATTCCCTTCTGCAAGCCTGATATCCACCACTTCTTTTGTGATATCCAACCACTCTTGAAGCTCTCTTGTGGAGAAACAACTACCAATGAGATCCTGTTATTCATGTTCACTGGCTCTATCACCATTTGTTGCCTCCTGACCATACTTGTATCTTACTTCTGCATCTTGTGTGCTGTCTTTAAGATCAGTTCTGCTGGTGTAAGGTACAGAACTTTCTCCACTTGTTCCTCTCATATTACATCTGTCTTGTTATATTATGGGAGTATCCTGTTCATGTATTTAAGACCAAATTCCAAATATAAAGATCAAGATTTATCCGGATCTGTTTTTTACTCACTAGTAATACCTTTGTTGAACCCTTTCATATACAGCCTTAGGAACAGAGATGTGAAAAATGTAATTAGGAAAACCCTAGCATTAAGAATATTTTATTGCAATCGTATATAATGTGATGAAAATTCTTTAAAAAATGCTTTGTGTACCTTATTGGACAAATATTATCTGAGAACTGTATTTAAATCTTAGCTGAATAGTTCAGATACATTTTGCCAAGAAATAAAAACTGGAATATGGGAAAGGAAAACAATTGCTCCATGGTACAATCATTTACCAAAGCTGTCAGTTTCCTTGTGCTTTAGTCTTACATTGTAGGTTTTATTGGATAGTTGTAATCACAAACAATGCACAAGTAGTGATGTCGCAAACCTAAAATTTTGCGTTCGCGAACGGCGAACGCAAACTTCCTCAAATGTCCGCGAACCAGCGAACCGGCCGAACCGCCATTGACTTCAATGGGCAGGCAAATTTTAAAACCCACAGGGACTCTTTCTGGCCACAATAGTGATTGAAAAGTTGTTTCAAGGGGACTAACACCTGGACTGTGGCATGCCGGAGGGGATCCATGGCAAAACTCCCATGGAAAATTACATAGTTGATGCAGAGTCTGCTTTTAAGCCTTAAAGGGCCTAAATCACCTAACATTCCTAAATTGTTTGGAATAACGTGCTTTAAAACATCAGGTATGATGTTGTATCGATCAGGTAGTGTAAGGGTTATGCCCGCTTCACAGTGACAGACCAAACTCCCCGTTTAACGCACCCAAACAACCGCAAACAGTCCATTTGCACAACCACGAGATCGATAGATTTGATAGATAGATACTTAGATTACATAGATCAATAGATGCATGCAATATACATTTGATAGATACCAATTACATAGATCAAAAGATGCAATATACATTTGATAGATACGAATTACATAGATCAAAAGATGCAATTTACATTTGATAGATACAAATTACATAGATCAAAAGAGGCAATATACATTTGATAGATACGAATTACATCGATCAATAGATGCAATATACATTTGATAGATACGAATTGCATAGATCAATAGATGCAATATACATTTGATAGATATGAATTGCATAGATCAATAGATGCAATATACATTTGATAGATACGATTGATAGTTAGATAGATTTGATAGATAAATAGCTAATTTGAAAGATATATAATTTCCCAGACAGAGAATTACAAAGACGTGCGGTCTGTGACCCATGGTAAGGTTACTTCCTTTTGCACAATCGAGTATACCAGTTGCAGAGGTTCTGACCCTGCATTCTGGCTGTACCTCCCCCTGCAAGAGAGATCTGTTACAGAATCTGTGGGCCTGTATGCAAAGAGCTGGCCTGCCTGAAAGGAGCAGCAAGGCAGATCAAAAGATGCAATATACATTTGATAGATACGAATTACATAGATCAAAAGATGCAATATATGGGTGGCGGAGCCAACAGCCGAAGCAAGTGGATGCAACTTTTATGAGCTTATGTACCCACAAACGTAATCTCTGGTTCTCTGTTTTATATACACATCTACCTATTGTCCTGTATAGAGCCTAGTATTAGCGAAGTATAGACTTATGCCAATGCTTTTATGTACGGACTATTAAAGATAACAATATAGAGGTTTAAGTTAACGTCAAAAATGTTTTCCCTTACTCTCACTGCACCTGTGTATAATAGATTGTTATGTGTTACCTTAGTTAACTAATTTTACTCCATAGAGCTCAGTTTAGATAATCTATATATACAAGAGGGGAAAAGTGCTTTGGCTACTATACAGGAATATGCCCTATCTGAGTGGGGTTAGGCAGGAATTAAGCCTTTTATGTTTATACTAATGCTAGTAAGTCTTGGTTTTATATATGTGGCCACTAGTCTTATGCACTATATCTTAATCAGAGGATTTAGCCCCAGCTGCCTAGAGCGGTACCACCTTGGCGACTAGCTTTAAACGTGTACATCTACATTTTATATCCAAATGTTCTTCCTATGCAGCCACATAATGTATGTATGATATATGCTGAGAGTCGTTAGTTTTGCAGCTGGGTAGTACTTGTGTCTGTTACTTGCATAATTGTTTTCTATGAGTAGTCTTCTATTGGGGCCTGAGTTGCCTTAAGAGAAGACCTTCTGAACGGAACATAATGTACTATCTAGCTTGTTTTATATATCCCTCATGACATTTGATTCTCATAGGCTTCTGTGCTAATCTCTTTCAGTGCCCTGTGCCCCCTCCTTCATACCAGGATTCATAGTTATTCTAGGCACATTAGATGCTTAAGTAGGATATATCATCAGCACATGCTTCACAGTCATAGTATCTTTCTGCCTAACAGCTGTATTCTGGGGCCTTTGACAAGCTCCAGCATTATTCCTAAAACATTACCAACCTGTTGTAATGATTGCATTTATATGTTAGTTTTGAGGATATGAATGTTTATGTTTATATGTTCTAGTTCTCACCTCTTCTCGTTATAGTTCATTTTATTGAAAAAGGGAGTTGGTTTGAGATTTAGATCGCCCCTAGTCTAGTTAGACTACTGCAAATGCTTTTTTTTGCTTCTGAGTTGCTGCGTGCAGTTTAGGACTTATTGTTTTTATTTAAGTTCCTGGATCAAGTGGAAGGTATAACTATGCTTATCCACTAGCTGTTAAATTATACTACTATATATCTTAGTTACTAAATGACAATGTTTGTAAAAGGAATATGTCATTATCAATATTTTAAGTGCACATAGTTATCTTATGCCTATGTCACTGAGCTTTGTTATTTATGTTTGTCTTATGTTTGTTATCTATCTTATAAGCATGTCAAGTGTTATTTTTTACCCACCCCTATATAGGGGTACTCTCTCTACTTAGTCCACTCATGTCCCCTGCTAAGAAGGGCATACCCCCTATGTAGAATCTATTGGTAGCACAAATTTTGTGCCCATACTGAGCTCCTCTCTTCCCTTTCCCGCCGGTACATGTTGCCTGCGGGTCATATCCCTATTCCTTTTCCCCACATCGCTTATAGCTAGCATTTCCCCAGGAGAGGAGCTCACCCAGAAGCCTCCTATGCCCCATACTTTCTAATATCCCCCTACTACCATAACTTTAGTATCGCTAAAAACCAGCATACTCCCCCAATCTTCTGTCCCATAGTTTACAAATCCTGCTGTGATATCAGTAATTAGCTATTTTAAGCCTCGATAACGCTCCTTTACTAACTTTTATACCATCACCCTTATAGGTACAACCATATTATTGGAGGGGAAATTTAAAGGCAGAGACTAACCTAATTCACACTATGTTTAGATATAATTTTGTTTTGATGGTCCCGGGATCCCTTCACTTGAATACTCCTAAGCTCTTATCACCTACCTTAAGCTACCTACACTTATTTTAGGCTCCACCCCCCCACTCTTCCACCGCCTTCCCTATATACATAGCGGTGCTTACCCGCTGAATCTCCCTTCCCCCCCTATATATCTCAGCCCAAAAGTGGCTGACATGTATGCTAGTTCTCCACAGGCTGATATCTTTGACTCAGATAATCTATCGACTGTTCTCTATAGTTCTGTGGAGATTAATCGTTAATAGTATAACAAAAAATGAAGTTATATTCTATCTCGCCTAAACTCTTGTCTATATTTATGCTAAGATTGGATATGTATTTATCTTGTCACATATATATTTTGTATTTTTTTCTTTTTGTCCTCTAATAATGTCAGTTTATAGACATTGTTTTACTCACTCTGATGTAACATTGGCCTTAGGGCGAATCTTGTTTATGAATATATATTCCAACTTCAATAAAAAAATATTTTGAAAAAAAAAAAAAAAAAAAGATGCAATATACATTTGATAGATACGAATTACATAGATCAAAAGATGCATAATATACATTTGATAGATACGAATTACATGGATCAAAAGATGCAATATACATTTAATAGATACGAATTACATAGATCAAAAGATGCAATATACATATCAAAAGATGCAATATACATTTGATAGATACGAATAACATAGATCAAAAGATGCAATATACATTTGATCGATACGAATTACAGAGATCAATAGATGCAATATATATTTGATTGATACGATTGATAGTTATATAATTTCCCTGACAGAGTATAACAATTAGACATGTGGCTGGGACCCATGGTAAGGTTACTTCCTTTTGCACAATCGAGTATACCAGTTGCAGAGGTTCTGACCCTGCATTCTGGCTGCACCTCTCCCTGCAAGAGAGATCTGTTACAGAGTCTGTGGGCCTGTATGTAAAGAGCTGGCCTGCCTGAAAGGAGCAGCAAGGCAGATCAAAAGATGCAATATACATTTGATAGATACAAATTACATGGATCAAAAGATGCAATATACATTTGATAGATACGAATAACATAGATTAAAAGATGCAATATACATTTGATCAATACAAATTACAGAGATCAATAGATGCAATATATATTTGATTGATACGATTGATAGTTATATAATTTCCCTGATAGAGTATAACAATTAGACATGTGGTCTGAGACCCATGGTAAGGTTAATTCCTTTCGCACAATCAAGTATACTAGTTGCAGAGGTTCTGACCCTGCATTCTGGCTGCACCTCTCCCTGCAAGAGAGATCTGTTACAGAGTCTGTGGGCCTGAATGCAAAGAGCTGGCTTGCCTGAAAGGAGCAGCAAGGCAGATCAAAAGATGCAATGTACATTTGATAGATACGAATAACATAGATCAAAAGATGCAATATACATTTGATAGATACAAATTACATGGATCAAAAGATGCAATATACATTTGATAGATACAAATTACATGGATCAAAAGATGCAATATACATTTGATAGATACGAATAATATAGATCAAAAGATGCAATATACATTTGATCGATACGAATTGCAGAGATCAATAGATGCAATATATATTTGATTGATATGATTGATAGTTATATAATTTCCCTGACAGAGTATAACAATTAGACATGTGGTCTGCGACCCATGGTAAGGTTACTTCCTTTTGCACAATCGAGTATACCAGTTGCAGAGGTTCTGACCCTGCATTCTGGCTGCACCTCTCCCTGCAAGAGAGCTCTGTTACAGAGTCTGTGGGCCTGTATGCAAAGAGCTGGCCTGCCTGAAAGGAGCAGCAAGGCAGAGGGATCAATTCCTGCCTATAAGAAACCAAAGGGCACGCTACCTGCTGGAAGTGTGCAGTGAGGCAGAGGGATCTATTCCTGCCTAGAAGCAGACAGGCAGAGGGGACGCTACCTGCCTGGGAGCCCACTGAGACCAGCCCAGCTGGGGGAGATACAGCCGCTGGCTTGACCCCAGTCTCAGCCACGATAGCTCTGGTCCCACTATTTGGAGGCAGAGGGATCTATTCCTGCCAAGAAGCAGCCTGGCAGGGGGATTTATTCATGCCTAGAAGCAGACAGGCAGAGGGGACGATACCTGCCAAGAAAGAGCTGCAGGGCAGAGAGGACGCTACCTGACTGGGAGTCCACTGAGACCAGCCCAGCTGGGGGAGATACAGCCGCTGGCTTGACCCCGGTATCAGCAACTATATCTCTGGTCCCACTATCCAGTGGCCACCCCTGGGTTTGGACAGAGGAAAGGAGAACCCCTAGTGGAGTACCGCTACATCCTGGAGATGCAAAAAGATGTTTGGACACCCAGTACAGGTGGTTCTCCTTCAGCCTTTTTATACGAGGGTCCCCAACTCTCAACAGGCACAACAGCATGAAATACCACATATGCCATCCTTTTGCACAATAGAGTACAGGTATGGCATCGATTGTAGGAACCCGGAGATAATTTTTAGGAATCGGGAGATGGAAAAAGATGCTTGGACACCCAGTACAGGTCGTTCTCCTTCAGCCTTTTTATACGAGTGTCCCTGACCCTCAACAGGCACAACAGCATGAAACACCACATATGCCATCCTTTTGCACAATAGAGTACAGGTATGGCATCGATTTTAGGAACCCGGAGATCATTTTTAGGAACCGGGAGATGGAAAAAGATGCTTGGACACCCAGTACAGGTCGTTCTCCTTCAGCCTTTTTATACGAGTGTCCCCGACCCTCAACAGGCACAACAGCATGAAATACAACATATGCCATCCTTTTGCACAATAGAGTACAGGTATGGCATCGATTTTAGGAACCCGGAGATCATTTTTAGGAACCGGGAGATGGAAAAAGATGCTTGGACACCCAGTACAGGTCGTTCTCCTTCAGCCTTTTTATACGGGTGTCCCCGACCCTCAACAAGCACAACAGCATGAAACACCACATATGCCATCCTTTTGCACAATAGAGTACAGGTATGGCATCGATTTTAGGAACCTGGAGATAATTTTTAGGAACCGGGAGATGGAAAAAGATGCTTATACACCCAGTACAGGTTGTTCTCCTTCAGCCTTTTTATACGAGTGTCCCCGACCCTCAACAGGCACAACAGCATGAAATACCACATATGCCATCCTTTTGCACAATAGAGTACAGGTATGGAATCGATTTTAGGAACCCGGAGATAATTTTTAGGAACTGGGAGATGGAAAAAGATGCTTGGACAGCCAATACAGGTCGTTCTCCTTCAGCCTTTTTATACGAGGGACCCCGACCCTCAACAGAAACAACAGCATGAAACACCACATATGTCATCCTTTTGCACAATCGAGTACAGGTATGGCATCGATTTTAGGAATTCAGAGACAATTTTTAGGAAGGAACCGGGAGATGGAAAAAGATGCTTTGAGACCCAGTACAGGTCGTTCTCCTTCAGCCTTTTTATACAAGGGTCCACGACCCTCAACAGGCACAACAGCATGAAACACCACATATGCCATCCTTTTGCACAATAGAGTACAGGTATGGCATCCATTTTAGGAACCCAGAGATAATTTTTAGGAACCGGGAGATGGAAAAAGATGCTTGGACACCCAGTACAGGTCGTTCTCCTTCAGCCTTTTTATACGAGGGTCCCCGACCCTCAACAGAAACAACAGCATGCAACACCACATATGCCATCCTTTTGCACAATCGAGTACAGGTATGGCATCAATTTTAGGAACCCAGAGACAATTTTTAGGAAGGAACCGGGAGATGGAAAAAGATGCTTGGACACCCAGTACAGGTCGTTCTCCTTCAGCCTTTTTATACGAGGGTCCACGACCCTCAACAGAAACAACAGCATGAAACACCACATATGCCATCCTTTTGCACAATAGAGTACAGGTATGGCATCGATTTTAGGAACCCGGAGATAATTTTTAGGAACCGGGAGATGGAAAAAGATGCTTGGACACCCAGTACAGGTTGTTCTCCTTCAGCCTTTTTATACGAGGGTCCCTGACCCTCAACAAGCACAACAGCATGAAAGACCCCATATGCCATGACTTCCTTTTGCACAATCGAGTACAGGTATGGCATCAATTTTAGGAACCCGGAGATAATTTTTAGGAACCGGGAGATGGAAAAAGATGCTTGGTCGGTCCTCCTACTTCAAATTTGGGGCACTGCACGTGCAATCTACTGTGCCACCATATATGAGTGGTGTGTTAAGTAGTACTATTCTTTTTTTTTTGGTTTGGGTTTTGTAGCCACAGTGCAGCACCAGAGGTAAGAAAAATTAGGCATGTACAAATGCCTGAAAAATAAGGTATTGTTGCAGCCGCTGCTGTAGCAGCGGCCAGAAAAATTGATGTTTGTTTGACAGTTAGAAAGTGCCCTAAAACATTGCGGCTTGAACCCTAGTTGTTGGTGGATAAGTCACGCAAGTCATCCGGCATTCGAAGATAAAATACAGCAGCGTGTGTACCATTTGTAGCCCAAGGCAGCTCATCTCATCAAGCCTTTTTTACTCTAATGTATCGCACAATGTTAGTCCCTTCGGGATCCATCCCTCATTCATTTTAATAAAGGTGAGATAATCAATACTTTTTTGACCTAGGCGACTTCTCTTCTCAGTGTCAATACCTCCTGCTGCACTGAAGGTCCTTTCTGACAGGACACTTGAAGCGGGGCAGGCCAGAAGTTCAATTGCAAATTGGGATAGCTCAGGCCACAGGTCAAGCCTGCACACCCAGTAGTCAAGGGGTCCATCGCTCCTCAGAGTGTCGAGATCCGCAGTTAATGCGAGGTAGTCTGCTACCTGTCGGTTGAGTCTTTCTCTGAGGCTGAATCCCAAAGGGCTGTGGCTTTGCATAGGAGTTAAAAAGGTCCGCATGTCCTCCATCAACAACACGTCTGGAAAGCGTACTGTCCTTGCCGGCGTGGTCGTGGGAGGAGGAGAATTACTTTAATCTCTTCCCCTGTTAGAATCCCGTTGTGCTGTGACATCACCCTTATACACTGTGTAAAGCACACTTTTTAATTTATTTTTGAACTGCTCCATCCTTTCCGACTTGAGGGAATTTGGTAACATTTCAGTCACTTTATGCTTATATGGTCTAGTAGCGTGGACACCCAGTACAGGTCGTTCTCCTTCAGCTTTTTTATACGAGGGTCCCTCAACAGGCACGACAGCATGAAAGACCCCATTTGCACAAGGTTGGATGCCGAGCTAATCATGTCCCGTTCCTCGTCCTCAGTGATCTCACTGAAGGTATCTTCTTCCCCCCAGCCATGTATAACACCACGGGTACCAGATAGGTGACAACAACGAGCACCCTGGGATGCCTGTTGTGCTTGGTCTTCCTCCTCCTCCTCAAAGCCACATTCCTCCTCTGACTCCTCTTCCTCACAATCCTCTTCCAGCGTTGCCGCAGGTCCAGCAAGCGATGCTGATAAGGCTGTTTCTGGTGGTGATGGAGACCACAACTCTTCCTCTTCATGCTCATCTACGGCCTGATCCAGCACTCTTCGCAGGGCACGCTCCAGGAAGAAAACAAATGGTATGATGTCGCTGATGGTGCCTTCGGTGCGACTGACTAGGTTTGTTACCTCCTCGAAAGGACGCATAAGCCTACAGGCATTGCGCATGAGCGTCCAGTAACATGGCAAATAAATCCCCAGCTCCCCAGAGGCTGTCCTAGCACCCCGGTCATACAAATACTCGTTAACAGCTTTTTCTTGTTGTAGCAGGCGGTTGAACATTAGGAGTGTTGAATTCCAATGTGTCGGGCTGTCGCAAATCAAGCGCCTCACTGGCAGGTTGTTTCGCCGCTGGATATCAGACAAGTGCGCCATGGCCATGTAGGAACGCCTGAAATGGCCACACACCTTCCTGGCCTGCTTCAGGACGTCCTGTAAGCCTGGGTACTTATGCACAAAGTGTTGTACAATCAAATTACACACATGTGCCATGCACGGCACATGTGTCAACTTGCCCAATTTCAATGCCGCCACCAAATTGCTTCCGTTGTCAGAAACAACTTTGCCAATCTCCAGTTGGTGCGGAGTCAGCCACTGATCCACCTGTGCGTTCAGGGTGGACAGGAGTGCTGGTGTGGTGTGACTCTCAGATTTCAGGCAAGCCAACCCCAAGACGGTGTAACGGATGTTGAATAGTACCTGGGGAGCTGGGGGGTGCCGTTGATGTGGAGCAAGATGCAGCAGCAGAAGAGGACTCAGCCGAGGAAGAGGTTATGGAAGAGGATGGAGTAGGAGGAGTAGAGGAGGTAGCAGCAGGCCTGCCTGCAAGTCATGGCGGTGTCACCAACTCCTCTGCAGAGCCACGCATTCCATGCTTGTCAGCCGTCAGCAGATTTACCCAATGCGCAGTGTAGGTGATATACCTGCCCTGACCATGCTTTGCAGACCAGCTATCAGTGGTCAGATGGACCCTTGCCCCAACGCTGTGTGCCAGACATGCCATTACTTCCTTTCGCACAATCGAGTACAGGTTGGGGATTGCCTTTTGTGAAAAGAAATTTCAGCCGGGTACCTTCCACTGCGGTGTCCCAATAGCTACAAATTTTTTGAACGCCACCAGCTTGTATGGTAAAAGCTGGCGGGCTAAGAGTTCAGACAAGCCAGCTGTCAGACGCCGGGCAAGGGGGTGACTTTGGGAAATTGGCTTTTTACACTCAAACATGTCCTTGACAGACACCTGACTGTGGGCAGATGACCAGGAACTGCTATGGAAGAGAGACTGAGTGGAGGATGGTTGAGAGGGGGCAAGGAGGACAGCAGTGGTTGACGTGGCTGAAGATGCTGGACCAGGAGGAGGATGGCGGCTTTGAGTTTGTGTGCTGCTTCTACTCATGTGTTCATCCTATCGACGTTTGTGATGTGAGACCATGTGCCTTCACAAAGCAGTTGTACCTAGGTGGGTGTTGGACTTCCCACGACTCAGTTTCTTTTGGCACAGGTTGCAAATGGCATCGCTGTTGTCAGAGGCAGACACACAAAAAAAATGCCACACTGCTGAGCTCTGCGATGACGGCATTCTGGTGGTGGCAACAGCATGCGTTGATTGGCGTGCTGTCTGGCTGACCCCGGGTGCCGATGCATGCTGTCTGACTGTGCCACTAGCTCCTTGCGATGACCTCCCCCTGCTTCCAACTCGTCTCCTCCTCCTCCTCTCTGTCTCCCCATCTGAACTTTCCCCCTCTTCTTCTTCTCTTCTAGCGGGCACCCACGTGACATCCACGGACGCATCATCATCAACCGCTTCACTTGTATCTGACAAATCAACAATGGAAGCAGCAGCGGGTACAACATCATCATCATCATCACACCGTACATCCATGTCTGTAATGCTGCCTGACTGAGACATATCACTGTTATCTACATCCTCTGTCAATGATGGTTGCGCATCACTCATTTCTTCCAAATGATGTGTCAATAACTCCTCTGACAGATCAAGTGAAGCGGCTGTGGTGCTAGTGTTGGTGGTGTTGGCAGGCGGGCGAGTGGCACTGGTCACTTGAGAGGTGCCCGAAGCTAAGCTGGAGGTGGATGGTGCGTCAAGGTTAGGAGCGGAAGCTGTAGAAGATTGGGTGTCCTGTGTTAGCCATTCAACTAGGTCCTCCTCAGAACTTTTCGCGTTCATGGCACATGGCCTCTGAACACTGTGCATAGTTGTAGGGTCAAAGGGAATCACAGCACCACGACCACAACGGCACCTGCGGGATGGCCTGCCTCTGCCTGTCATTTTTTTTAAAATGTACACTTACACTTCTATTAAACAAATTATGAGTGGTGGCACTGGGCAAGTGGGCACAGTATACGCTGTGAGCCTGACACAAAAAAGCAGACTGATGTTTCACAATCCAAAAAGTTTTTTTTTTTTTTAATGTACACTTACACTAATATTAAACAAGATATAAGTGGTGGCACTGGGCAAGTGGGCACAGTATACGCTGTGAGCCGGACACAAAAAAGCAGACTGATGTTTCACAATCCAAAAAGTTTATTTATTTTAAATGTACACTTACACTACTATTAAACAAGATATGAGTAGTGGCACTGGGCAAGTGGGCACAGTATACGCTGTGAGTCTGACACAAAAAAGCAGACTGATGTTTCACAGTCAAAAATGTTTATTTTTTAAATATTAAAACTACTGTTACAACAAATATGAGTGGTGCCACTAACTTGGCAAGTGGGCCTGGCACACACGCTGGCAGGCAGGCAAATGCAATAAGATTACAATAGCAGACTGATGTTTCACAGTCCAAAATTTTTTAAATTTAAATATTTACACTACTGTTACAACAAATCTGATTGGTGGCACTAGTTGGCAAGTGGGCTTGGCGCACACGCTGGCAGGCAGGCAACTTCAATTAGATTACACTAGCAGACTGATGTTTCACAGTCAATTTTTTTTTTTAAATATTTACACTACTGTTATAACAAATATGAGTGGTGGCACTAGTTGGGAAGTGGGCCTGGCACACACGCTGGCAGGCAGGCAACTGCAATTAGATTACACTAGCTGAATGATGTTTCACAGTCCAAAAAGTTTTTTTTTAAATATTTACACTACTGTTACAACAAATATGAGGGGTGCCACTAACTTGGCAAGTGGGCCTGGCACACACGCTGGCAGGCAGGCAACTTCAATTAGCTTACAATAGCAGACTGATGTTTCACAGTCTAAATTTTTTTAAATTTAAATATTTACACTACTGTTACAACAAATCTGATTGGTGGCACTAGTTGGCAAGTGGGCCTGGCACACACGCTGGCAGGCAGGCAACTTCAATTAGATTACACTAGCAGACTGATGTTTCACAGTCAAATTTTTTTTTTAAATATTTACACTACTGTTATAACAAATATGAGTGGTGGCACTAGTTGGCAAGTGGGCCTGGCACACACGCTGGCAGGCAGGCAACTGCAATTAGATTACACTAGCTGAATGATGTTTCACAGTCCAAAAAGTTTTTTTTTTAAATATTTACACTACTGTTACAACAAATATGAGTGGTACCACTAACTTGGCAAGTGGGCCTGGCACACACGCTGGCAGGCAGGCAACTTCAATAAGATTACAATAGCAGACTGATGTTTCACAGTCCAAATTTTTTTAAATTTAAATATTTACACTACTGTTACAACAAATCTGATTGGTGGCACTAGTTGGCAAGTGGGCCTGGCACACACGCTGGCAGGTAGGCAACTTCAATTAGATTACACTAGTAGACTGATGTTTCACAGTCAATTTTTTTTTTTTAAATTTACACTACTTTTATAACAAATATGAGTGGTGGCACTAGTTGGCAAGTGGGCCTGGCACACACACTGGCAGGCAGGCAACTTCAATTAGATTACAATAACAGACTGATGTTTCACAGTCAAAAATTTTTTTTTTTATTAAATATTTACACTACTGTTATAACAAATATGAGTGGTGGCACTAGTTGGCAAGTGGGCCTGGCAAACACGCTGGCAGGCAGGCAACTTCAATTAGATTACACTAGCAGACTGATGTTTCACAGTCAAAATTTTTTTTTTTTTAAATATTTACACTACTGTTATAACAAATATGATTGGTGGCACTAGTTGGCAAGTGGGCCTGGCACACACGCTGGCAGGCAACTGCAATTCAATTGCACTAGCTGACTGATGATTCACAGTCAAAAAAGTTTTTATTTTAAATATTTACACTACTGTTACAACAAATATGAGTGGTGACACTAACTTGACAAGTGGGCCTGGCACACACGCTGGCAGGCAGGCAACTACAATTAGATTACACTAACAGACTGATGTTTCAAAGTAAAAAAAGTTTTTATTTAAAATATTTACACTACTGTTATAAGAAATATGATTTGTGGCACTAGTTGGAAAGTGGGCCTGGCACACACGCTGGCAGACAGGCAACTGCAATTAAATAACACTAGCAGACTTATGTAAAAGTTTTTTTTTAAAAAAGTTACACTAATGTTACACCAGATATGAGTCGTGGCACTGAGGATGGAAGTAGGCAGAGTATATGTTGGGAGCCTGACACACAGGCTGGCACTAGTGGCAGGCTGGCCTGGCAACTAAAATTAAATAAAACTAGAAGACTGATGTAAAAGTTTTTTTTTAATTTTTTTAAACTAATGTTACACCAGATAGGAGTGGTGGCACTGAGGATGGAAGTAGGCACAGTATATGCTGGGAGCCTGACACACAGGCTGGCACTAGTGGCAGGCTGGCCTGGCAACTAAAATTAAATAACACTAGCAGACTGATGTAAAAGTTTTTTTTTTTACAAAATTTAAACTAATGTTATACCAGATAGGAGTGGTGGCACTGAGGATGGAAGTAGGCACAGTATATGCTGGGAGCCTGACACACAGGCTGGCACTAGTGGCAGGCTGGCCTGGCAACTAAAATTAAATAACACTAGCAGACTGATGTAAAAGTTTTTTTTTACAAAATTTAAACTAATGTTACACCAGATAGGAGTGGTGGCACTGAGGATGGAAGTAGGCACAGTATATGCTGGGAGCCTGACACACAGGCTGGCACTAGTGGCAGGCTGGCCTGGCAAATAAAATTAAATAACACTAGCAGACTGATGTAAAAGTTTTTTTTTTTTACAAAATTTAAACTAATGTTACACCAGATAGGAGTGGTGGCACTGAGGATGGAAGTAGGCACAGTATATGCTGGGAGCCTGACACACAGGCTGGCACTAGTGGCACACTGGCCTGGCAACTAAAATTAAATAACAATAGCAGACTGATGTAAAAGTTTTTTTTTAGAAAATTTTCACTAATGTTCCCTTAGGCCCTTACACAGGCTGGCACTAGTGGCACACTGGCCTGGCAACTAAAATTAAATAACAATAGCAGAATGATGTAAAAGTTTTTTTAAAAAATTTACACTAATGTTCCCTTAGGCCCTTACACAGGCTGGCACTAGTGGCACGCTGGCCTGGCAACTAAAATTAAATAGCAATAGCTGACTGATGTAATAGTTTTTTTGTTTTAAATTTACACTAATGTTCCCTTAGGCCCTTAAACAGGCTGGCACTAGTAGCACGCTGGCCTGGCAACTAAAACTAAATAACAATAGCAGACTGATGTAAAAGTTTTTTTGTTTTAAATTTACACTAATGTTCCCTTAGGCCCTTACACAGGCTGGCACTAGTGGCACGCTGGCCTGGCAACTAAAACTAAATAACAATAGCAGACTGAAGTAAAAGTTTTTTTTTTAAACATTTACAGTAAAGTTCCCTTAGGCCCTTACACAGGCTGGCACTAGTGGCACTCTGGCCTGGCAACTAAAATTAAATAACAATAGCAGACTGATGTAAAAGTTTTTTTGTTTTAAATTTACACTAATGTTCCCTTAGGCCCTTACACAGGCTGGCACTAGTAGCACGCTGGCCTGGCAACTAAAATTAAATAACAATAGCAGACTGATGTAAATGTTTTTTTTTTTTTTTAAATTTACACTAATGTTCCCTTAGGCCCTTACACAGGCTGGCACTAGTGGCACGCTGGCCTGGCAACTAAAACTAAATAACAATAGCAGACTGATGTAAAAGTTTTTTTGTTTTAAATTTACACTAATGTTCCCTCAGGCCCTGAAACAGGCTGGCACTAGTGGCACGCTGGCCTGGCAACTAAAACTAAATAACAATAGCAGACTGATGTAAAAGTTTTTTTGTTTTAAATTTACACTAATGTTCCCTTAGGCCCTTACACAGGCTGGCACTAGTGGCATGCTGGCCTGGCAACTAAAATTAAATAACAATAGCAGACTTATGTAAAAGTTTTTTTGTTTTAAATTTTCACTAATGTTCCCTTAGGCCCTTACACAGGCTGGCACTAGTGGCACGCTGGCCTGGCAACTAAAATTAAATAACAATAGCAGACTGATGTAAAAGGTTTTTTTTAGAAAATTTACACTAATGTTCCCTTAGGCCCTTACACAGGCTGGCACTAGTGGCACGCTGGCCTGGCAACTAAAATTAAATAACAATAGCAGACTGATGTAAAAGGTTTTTTTTAGAAAATTTACACTAATGTTCCCTTAGGCCCTTACACAGGCTGGCACTAGTGGCACGCTGGCCTGGCAACTAAAATTAAATAACAATAGCAGACTGATGTAAAAGTTTTTTTGTTTTAAATTTACACTAATGTTCCCTTAGGCCCTTACACAGGCTGGCACTAGTGGCACTCTGGCCTGGCAACTAAAATTAAATAACAATAGCAGACTGATGTAAACGTTTTTTGTTTTTTTTAATTTACACTAATGTTACACCAGATATAAGTGTTGGAAAACAGAGCTATTAATCACAGTATATGATGTGGGCCTGACACACAGGCCTGATAGAAAATGAAATTAGATTACACTAGCAAAATGATGTAAAAGTTTTTTTTTTTTTAATTTACACTAATATTAACCAGATATCAGTGGTGGCACAGAAGAATTAATCACAGTATATGCTGTGAGCCTCACACACAGGCTGACAGGCAGGCAAATGCAAATAAAATTACAAAAAAACCCAAAAAAAAACGACTGAAGTTCTAGCCCTAAAAAGGGCTTTTTGGGCTGAAGTTCTAGCCCTAAAAAGGGCTTTTTGGGGTGCTGTCCTTACAGCAGAGATTAGATGAGTCCTTCAGGACTGTAGTGGACACTGAATACACTAGCCTAGCTATCTATTTCCCTATAAATTCACCAGCAGCAGCACTAAACCTCCTCTGACTAAGAATGCAGGATCGTAATGAATCTAAAATGGCTGCTGCCCAGGAGCTGGGAGGGTCTGAGAGGGAGTGTCTGCTGCTGATTGGCTGAAATGTGTCTGCAGACTGTGAGATACAGGGTCAAAGTTTCCTCAATGATGACAAATAGGGGGCGGATCAAACATCGCATATGTTCGCCCGCCGCTGCGAACGCGAACAAGCTAAGATCGCCGGGAACTGTTCTCCGGCGAACTGTTTGCGACATCACTATGCACAAGTAGAAGAGATATTAAACAAAAAAAAAATCCAATATATAAAAAAGTACTATAATTATCTAGCGCTTAGATTACGAGTTTTGCGGTAACAGGGGTGCGGTGCTAACGAGCAGTTTATTCTCACTGCTCACTTATATACAGCGCTGGTATTACGGGTTTTTACAAACCCGGCGTTAAAAGACAAAAAGTGAGCGTAGAGCAAAATTTAGCTCCACACTTCACTTCAATACCAGCGCTGCTTAAGTCAGCGGTGAGCTGGTTTCCCAATAGTAATCAACGGGTATAGCCGACTGAGAAAAAGTCTAACACCTGCCAAAAAGCAGCGTATAACTCAGTAACGCAGCCCCATTAATTCCTATGGGGAAATAAAATTTATGTCTACACCTAACACCCTAACATGAACTCCGAGTCTAAACACCCCTAATCTTACACTTATTAACCCCTAATCTGCCACGCCCGACATCGCTGACACCTACATTATACTTATTAACCCCTAATCTGCCGCTCCGGACATCGCCGCCACCTACATTATACTTATTAATCCCTAATCTGCTGCCCCCAACATCGCCGACACCTACATTATTTTTATTAATCCCTAATCTGCCGTCCCCGACATCATCGCCACCTACCTACACTTATTAACCCCTAATCTACCGCCCCCAACGTTGCCACCACTATTCTAAATTTATTAACCCCTAAACCTAAGTCTAACCCTAACCCTAACACCCCCTAACTTAAATATAATTAAAATACATGTAAATAAAACTTACTATCATTAACTAAATAATTCCTATTTAAAACTAAATACTTACCTGTAAAATAAGCCCTAAGCTAGCTACAATATAACTAATAGTTACATTGCATCTATCTTAGGGTTTATTTTTATTTTACAGGCAAGTTTGTATTTATTTTAACTAGGTAGAATAGTTATTAAATAGTTATTAACTATTTAATAACTACCTAGCTAAAATAAAGACACATTTACTTGTAAAATAAAACCTAACCTAAGTTACACTAACACCTAACACTACAGTACAATTAAATAAAACAAAACAAAACAAAACACTAAATTACAGAAAATAAAAAAATAAATTACAGATCTTTAAACTAATTAAACCTAAGAGAGCCCTATCAAAATAACCCCCCCTTCCCCAAAATAAAAAAAACCTAGCCTAAACTAAACTATCAATAGCCCTTAAAAGGGCCTTTTGTGGGGCATTGCCCCAAAGTAATCAGCTCTTTTACCTGTAAAAAAAACATACAAACACCCCCCAAAAGTAAAACCCACCACCCACACAACCAAACCCCCAAATAAAATACTATCTAAAAAAACCAAAGCTCCCCATTGCCCTGAAAAGGGCATTTGGATGGGCATTGCCCTTAAAAGGGCAGTTAGCTCTTTTGCTGCCCAAACCCTAATCTAAAAAATAAAACCCACCCAATACACCCTTAAAATAACCTAACACTAGCCCTCTGAAGATCGACTTACTGTTCTGAAGACCGGACATCCATCCTCAAGGAAGCGGCAGAAGTCATCATCTAACCGGGCCGAAGTCCTCAACGAAGCCAGGAGAAGTCTTCATCCAAGCCGGGCGAAGTTGTCCTCCAGACGTTCAGAAGTCTTCATCCAGACGGCATCTTCTATCTTCATCCCTCCAACGCGGAGCGGCTCCATCTTCAAGACATCTGACGCGGAGCATCCTCTTCATCCGGAGTCTTCTTACTGAATGACGGTTCCTTTAAGTGTTGTCATCCAAGATAGCGTCCCTTAGATTCCGATTGGCTGATAGAATTCTATCAGCCAATCAGAATTAAGGTAGAAAAAATCCTATTGGCTGATGCAATCAGCCAATAGGATTGAAGTTCAATCCTATTGGCTGATCCAATCAGCCAATAGGGCTGAGCTCGTATTCTATTGGCTGTTCCAATCAGCCAATAGAATGCGAGCTCAATCCGATTGGCTGATTGCATCAGCCAATAGGATTTTTTCTACCTTAATTCCGATTAGTGTTTGCGATGCGGGAGGGCCTCGGTTTAGGGGTTAATAGGTAATTTATGGGTGTTAGTGTACTTTTTAGCACTTTAGTTATGAGTTTTATGCTACTGAGTTGTACCATAAAACTCTTAACTACTGACTTTTAAATGCGTTAGGACTCTTGACAGGGTAGGGTATACCGCTCACTTTTTGGCCTTCCAGGACAGACTCGTAATACAAACGCTATGGAAGTCCCATAGAAAAAAGACTTTACAAACTTTACGTGTCATTTTGTGGAAAGGCCAAAAAAGTGTGCGGTGCCCCTAAACCTGCAAGACTCGTAATACCAGCGGTAGTAAAAAAGCAGCATTAGCACCTGTTAACGCTGCTTTATCAGCCTAACGCAAAACTCGTAATCTAGCCGTATATTTCTGCACATCTCATTCCTAGAGACAGATTGCTTACTAGCTTATAAGAACAACTCCCATGGCTGTATTGTTGTACAGGGACACAGCCTTCACGCATAAAGTATGCACATATCACATGAACATCTTAATGTAAGAAAAGGAAGACATTTTACTTCAAAATGTCTTCAGCTTTTACTGTCATCACCTTGGAGAAAAATAAACAACAGTCAACGAGCTTCACAATTTGCTTTTCTGTGGTCTTATGGCATATCCCAGAAATCTTGTAAGATTTCATAGTAAACTTCCATAAACAGAGGAGGGAAATAACGTGAATGTGCCTGCACATATCAGATGCTCGCTTACTTTCAATCCCTTGGATAAGCATCTTGATTGGATTGAGGTATTGGATTGAGGCTATTGAAAATTTTTTGAGGTAAAATATCTTAATTTTTTACATAGAGATATTCATATGCTATTTTCCAGATAGGCTGCATCATTTTCAAATGATTCAACATTTAGTAAAAGGTCTTCCCCTAGACCAATATAAATGGCAATGATAAGAAAAGATACAACAACATTAGAAAAAAACACTAGAGGTTGTTATTTAAGAAAAAGATTAACTCTAATGACTGTTAATGTCCTCCTCAAACTTAACCCTAAAAGGGCCTGTGACTGCAGGGTCAATGTAATTTCCACTCCTGAAATGTCAGAGTGCACAGACACACTAAGGAGCATCTTCAAAGAGCTCTGGATTATTCAGTGAACTCTGGATATTAGTGGCTTATCTGCAGTGTTTTACTCTAACCCATTTGCTCCTGTCATCAATCTGTTTGAACCCTGTCACCTCAGCTATTACTGGTACAACATTTTTGTCACTTAAAGAGGGACATTAAACAGTAAATAAATGCCAGACATAATGATGTATTCCATACAAATATTAGCTTTAGAATAATATGTAGCTGTATTTGTGCCATTATATTAGTTGTTTAAATATTGATGGTGTAAAAGTTCAGTTTCTATAAAGTACTCTTGATTCTATAAAGTAATGTATGCTGCCATGTTTGAAACAGTTTTCTATTTTTCTCTGTCTTCTGGGGAGAACAATTAGGTAAAGATATATAAACCAGGCAACAATGTAGATTTTATGTAAACAAATCTGTGTGGAATCCCAAACAACTTTGTTTGTATTAGTCTGTTTTAATGCTTGTGTTAAAGGGCTATTAAAGTCCAAATTAAACTTTAATGATTCAGATAGGGCATGTCATTTTGAACAATGTTTTAATGTACTTTTATCATCAAATGCATTCAGATAAGAGGCAGCCTACAAGGGTTTATAAATTAGCACACGAGCCTACCTAGGTTTAACTTTTAGCTAAGAATACCAAGAGAACAAAGCAAATTTGACAGTGTTTCACAGCTAGAGGGTGTTAGTTCATGTGTTTCATATAGATAACATTGTGCTCACAGATGTTGAGTTATTTAAGAGTCAGCACTAATTGAATGAAATGCAAATCTGTCAAAAGATCTGAGATAAGGGGCAGTCAACAAAAGCTTAGATACAAGGTTCCTTTAATATCCATTCCCCAGTTTTGCATAACCAACACTGTTATATTAATACACTTTTTACTTCTGTGATAACCTTGTTTCTGAACGTCTGCAGAGTGCCCTCTTATCTCAGTTCTTTTGACAGACATGCATTTTAGCCAATATGTGCATACTCTTAAATAACTCCATGGGAGTGAGCACAATGTTATCTATATGGCACACATGAACATTAATTTTGACTAGACTGTCCATTCAAGTTTCCATTACTTTATAGAAACTCAGTGAAATTTTAAAAAATAACAACTTTCAGTGTTAAATTATAGGAAAACAGGACAAAAAATAATGAAAGTGTATTACAAAGTATTTTAACTAAACATATTATATTACAATCTCATACTGTTTAATATCAATTTGGGAATATGCCACTGTCTAAATTAATACTCTTCAGAACATATAATCAAACTAGACAGCAGTGAAGCCCTAATAACCAGCCTGAAAGAGCAACTTTGTTATCATTTATAATGAACACTTGCTGGTGCACCTCCTGTCAAAAAGAAGAATGATACTTTTTAACTTGTTTTCACACATCTGCAAAAGGTTCAAGACTTCTAATGCAGTCCAACTAAATCCTGATAATACATTAGCTATAAAATTATTAACCGGTTATGTGGATAATTACGTTTTGGGTTTTAGACAGAAAAAATTACCAAAGGGTACAGTGCTCTATTTTTGGATTTTTTTTTATTTTTTTATTGAGATATATTAAAATATATAACACAACAATAAATAATAGTGTGTGTGTGTGTGTGGGGGGGGGGGGGGGGAGTGTTCTCCCATGGGGCCATCTGAACAGAATGATTGTTTTGGAACTGAATATAATAGAAAATAAAAATAAAAAACCTTCAACTGAGTTAAGGTGAACTGCAATTGGTCTGAGTAGAGTTTGAATTTTCTGGCTAGGAAAAAAAAAAAGCTTAAATATTCCTACTCTCTTCTCCCTGTTTCAACAATGAGACTAATCTTTCTCACGGAATCTCTCCCAGGTATGGCTTTGCAGGACTCTTAACGGTGCGACCATTCCCCCTTTAAGATGCCAGCAGTATTGTTTCTGTTTGTAGGAGACAATACACTCCTCTGCAGTTCAGGTTTTTGGGTTTCTATGTATGGGTGCAATATTTTTTAACAAAATATTAAGGGCTAGATTACGAGCGGTGCGCTTACTGTAGCACAAGTACAATAATGATTTTTTTTAGACTCCCTAGCGCGTCTTCGGCCTATCTAGCTTCACCAGTCCTTATGTTATTAAATAGACACTCTAGGAAGCCTAATAAAAATATTTTATTTATGTCCAATCTGGCATCATATTATTCTATACGAAGTTGGCACAACAGCAAATAAGGTACATTTACATGCTAGAAGAATAATTTGAGTTATATTAGGTTGGATTTTAGTTAGGCCTTTGTCCTGGTCTAAGAGGAAAACTAAGATCCCCCATCTTTGTCTAACTCATTGTAAAAGGTTTTCAAGAACCAAAATGAATTAATCTTGGGACAGAGCAAAAAGTAATGCATAAAGTCTGGTGCCATTAATATTTGGAGCATTTGTTTTCCTATTTGGGATTCCATTTGGAAATACTATTGGGAATGAGGTAATTACTAAATAATACTCCTATATGGCTTTTTCGATGATGCATCCTCGAAAAAAGCCAAGCTGTGATTGGCGAAATGTACGTTGGAGCGTAGTGACATCACAAAAGGAGCAGAGCCTTGTTCCATACCGGACTTGAACAGCACTCATTAGACATAGTGATATACACAGTCTTTTGCTTGCAGCGGTCTATGATTGGGACAGTCTAATTTGTATGCCTTGTGACTTGTTTTTAATAAATTGTTATACTTTTTAACCACTTCTGATTCATTCCTTGAAGCTGGGATATCGTTTTTTGCCTTGTCTCCTATTAGGAGCTTCCTGTGCATTTATATCTAGAGCTTGCTTTTGAAGCTCTAGACAATGTGAGTACAGTTTCTGGCTCTTCTGCATTTTTATAACCACAGAACTTCACTATGTGTTTCTTTTTTCCCTGAGGTTCACCTGCTGAACATTACCACCGTGATTACCTGGGACATTTATCCTTTTTGTGTGCACCATCACATTTGTTTTTGTGTTTTTTGATAATGAAATGTGCTTTAAGAGATTGCTTGCTCTTACCAGTGAAAAAGTGGAAAAAATGCCCAGTATAAAATAAATAAACAATGTCACTAAAAGTTAGAACTGCTGTTGTCAAAATTCTTACAATGTCAGAGTAATTCACTTCCGGGTTTAAATATTGTATCATATGTCACCATGTCAGTGTAGGAAAAGGTAAATATCCAATATTCTATGTTTGCTACCCGTTACTAGTGAAATACAGGCCTAAGATTGTCTTTGGGAGACCTCAGACAGTCTTGCTAAATATCACAGTATGTAGGCTGTGATACCAATGTCAGAAAAACAACCTAGGCCGACTAGATATCTCAGCCACCCGGGCTTGGCACCAGGAATTAGTGATGTCGCAAACCTAAAAATTTCGGTTCGCGAACGGCGGACTCGAACTTCCGCAACTGTTCCCGAACCGGCGAACCGGGCGAACCGCCATTGACTTCAATAGGCAGGCGAACTTTAAAACCAACAGGGACTCTTTCTGGCCACAATAGTGATGGAAAAGTTGTTTCAAGGGGACTAACACCTGGACTGTGGCATGCTGGAGGGGGATCCATGGCAAAACTCCCATGGAAAATTACATAGTTGATGCAGAGTCTGGTTTTAAGCCTTAAAGGGCATAAATCACCTAACATTCCTAAATAGTTTGGAATAACGTGCTTTAAAACATCAGGTATGATGTTGTATCGATCATGTAGTGTAAGGGTTACGCCCGCTTCACAGTGACAGACCAAACTCCCCGTTTAAAGGGACAGTCTACAACAGAATTTTTATTGTTTTAAAAGATAGATAATCCCTTTATTACCCATTTCCCAGTTTTGCATAACTAACACATTTATAATAATACTGCAATTAGATTACACTAGCAGACTGATGTTTCACAGTCAAAAAAGTTTTTTTAAAAAATATTTACACTACTGTTACAACAAATATGAGTGGTGGCACTAACTTGGCAAGTGGGCCTGGCACACACGCTGGCAGGCAGGCAACTGCAATTAGATTACACTAGCAGACTGATGTTTCACAGTCAAAAAAGTTTTTTTTTAAATATTTACACTACTGTTACAACAAATATGAGTGGTGGCACTAACTTGGCAAGTGGGCCTGGCACACACGCTGACAGGCAGGCAACTGCAATTAGATTACACTAGCAGACTGATGTTTCACAGTCAAAAAAGTTTTTTTTTTTAAATATTTACACTACTGTTACAACAAATATGAGTGGTGGCACTAACTTGGCAAGTGGGCCTTGCACACACAATGGCAGGCAGGCAACTGCAATTAGATTACACTAGCAGACTGATGTTTCACAGTCAAAAAAGTTTTTTTTTTAAATATTTACACTACTGTTACAACAAATATGAGTGGTGGCACTAACTTGGCAAGTGGGCCTGGCACACACGCTGGCAGGCAGGCAACTGCAATTAAATTACACTAGCAGACTGATGTTTCACAGTCAAAAAAGTTTTTTTAAAATATTTACACTACTGTTACAACAAATATGAGTGGTGGCACTAACTTGGCAAGTGGGCCTGGCACACACACTGGCAGGCAGGCAACTGCAATTAGATTACACTAGCAGACTGATGTTTCACAGTCAAAAAAGTTTTTTTTTACAAAATTTACACTACTGTTACAACAGATATGAGTGGTGGCACTTAGCAAGTGGGCCTGGCACACACGCTGGCAGGCAGGCAACTGCAATTAGATTACACTAGCAGACTGATGTTTCACAATCAAAATTACACAGGCAAAAAAAAAGATGTTCTAGCCCTAAAAAGGGCTTTTTGGGGTGCTGTCCTTACAGCAGAGATCAGATGAGTCCTTCAGGACTGTAGTGGACACTGAATACACTAGCCTAGCTATGAATTTCCCTATAAAATCAGCAGCAGCTACACTATCCCTCCTCTCACTAAGAATGCAGGATCAGAATGAATCTAAAATGGCTGCTGTCCAGGAGCTGGGATGGTCTGGGAGGGAGTGTCTGCTGCTGATTGGCTGAAATGTGTCTGCAGACTGTGAGATACACGGTCAAAGTTTACTCAATGATGATGAATAGAAGGCGGATCGAACATCGTATATGTTCGCCCGCCATGGCGAACGCGAACAAGCTATGTTCGCCGGGAACTATTCGCAACATCACTACCAGGAATGTGACTGAGATTAGTATTTCAGCACATCAAGTTTAGTAGTAAATATGTATAGAGCAAGCAATATGCAAGTTAAAAACAAACGGACCCCTGACGCGGTCATGTTTCACTTATCCCTTCCTCAGAGGAATTCTTTGTACCTATTTGTTTAGGCTATTTTTGTTAAACTAATAGCTTCCCTCCTGGCTTCAGGGATTCTATAAGGTTTAAGATTTATTCTTACACTCTGTTCAGTAACAAACAATGTCATGTTTAATAATTATAAATAAAAACAGAGAAGCGCTCAACCTGGGAACGAACAATAGCATAATAGCTTGTTCTATGGCTAGTTACCACCCTAGAAGCAGCCTCTTTTTGCTCAATATGTGCCTTTCACAGAGAAGAACTTTCCTGTAGCATATCAGTCTGATCCCGACTTCACAGTACAGTCCAGCCCCGAAATACCAGGCAATCCCTCTCTGAACAAGAGAAACAGCAAAACCCCAGACGTACGTTTCGGCCTATTGTGGGCCTCGTCAGTGAGGTGCAGCCATATCCCTCTAGGCACACTGAGCAACGGGTCCACGTCTGGATTCCCGCATCACACTTAGGGAGACTTCCCCAAGTGTCATAATTTGCATAAATAAAAACAGAGAAGCGCTCAACCTGGGAACGAACAATAGCATAATAGCTTGTTCTATGGCTAGTTACCACCCTAGAAGCAGCCTCTTTTTGCTCAATATGTGCCTTTCACAGAGAAGAACTTTCCTGTAGCATATCAGTCTGATCCCGACTTCACAGTACAGTCCAGCCCCGAAAAACCAGGCAATCCCTCTCTGAACAAGAGAAACAGCAAAACCCCAGACGTACGTTTCGGCCTATTGTGGGCCTCGTCAGTGAGGTGCAGCCATATCCCTCTAGGCACACTGAGCAACGGGTCCACGTCTGGATTCCCGCATCACACTTAGGGAGACTTCCCCAAGTGTCATAATTTGCATAAATAAAAACAGAGAAGCGCTCAACCTGGGAACGAACAATAGCATAATAGCTTGTTCTATGGCTAGTTACCACCCTAGAAGCAGCCTCTTTTTGCTCAATATGTGCCTTTCACAGAGAAGAACTTTCCTGTAGCATATCAGTCTGATCCCGACTTCACAGTACAGTCCAGCCCCGAAATACCAGGCAATCCCTCTCTGAACAAGAGAAACAGCAAAACCCCAGACGTACGTTTCGGCCTATTGTGGGCCTCGTCAGTGAGGTGCAGCCATATCCCTCTAGGCACACTGAGCAACGGGTCCACGTCTGGATTCCCGCATCACACTTAGGGAGACTTCCCCAAGTGTCATAATTTGCATAAATAAAAACAGAGAAGCGCTCAACCTGGGAACGAACAATAGCATAATAGCTTGTTCTATGGCTAGTTACCACCCTAGAAGCAGCCTCTTTTTGCTCAATATGTGCCTTTCACAGAGAAGAACTTTCCTGTAGCATATCAGTCTGATCCCGACTTCACAGTACAGTCCAGCCCCGAAATACCAGGCAATCCCTCTCTGAACAAGAGAAACAGCAAAACCCCAGACGTACGTTTCGGCCTATTGTGGGCCTCGTCAGTGAGGTGCAGCCATATCCCTCTAGGCACACTGAGCAACGGGTCCACGTCTGGATTCCCGCATCACACTTAGGGAGACTTCCCCAAGTGTCATAATTTGCATAAAAAAAACCAGAGAAGCGCTCAACCTGGGAACGAACAATAGCATAATAGCTTGTTCTATGGCTAGTTACCACCCTAGAAGCAGCCTCTTTTTGCTCAATATGTGCCTTTCACAGAGAAGAACTTTCCTGTAGCATATCAGTCTGATCCCGACTTCACAGTACAGTCCAGCCCCGAAATACCAGGCAATCCCTCTCTGAACAAGAGAAACAGCAAAACCCCAGACGTACGTTTCGGCCTATTGTGGGCTTCGTCAGTGAGGTGCAGCCATATCCCTCTAGGCACACTGAGCAACGGGTCCACGTCTGGATTCCCGCATCACACTTAGGGAGACTTCCCCAAGTGTCATAATTTGCATAAATAAAAACAGAGAAGCGCTCAACCTGGGAACGAACAATAGCATAATAGCTTGTTCTATGGCTAGTTACCACCCTAGAAGCAGCCTCTTTTTGCTCAATATGTGCCTTTCACAGAGAAGAACTTTCCTGTAGCATATCAGTCTGATCCCGACTTCACAGTACAGTCCAGCCCCGAAATACCAGGCAATCCCTCTCTGAACAAGAGAAACAGCAAAACCCCAGACGTACGTTTCGGCCTATTGTGGGCCTCGTCAGTGAGGTGCAGCCATATCCCTCTAGGCACACTGAGCAACGGGTCCACGTCTGGATTCCCGCATCACACTTAGGGAGACTTCCCCAAGTGTCATAATTTGCATAAATAAAAACAGAGAAGCGCTCAACCTGGGAACGAACAATAGCATAATAGCTTGTTCTATGGCTAGTTACCACCCTAGAAGCAGCCTCTTTTTGCTCAATATGTGCCTTTCACAGAGAAGAACTTTCCTGTAGCATATCAGTCTGATCCCGACTTCACAGTACAGTCCAGCCCCGAAATACCAGGCAATCCCTCTCTGAACAAGAGAAACAGCAAAACCCCAGACGTACGTTTCGGCCTATTGTGGGCCTCGTCAGTGAGGTGCAGCCATATCCCTCTAGGCACACTGAGCAACGGGTCCACGTCTGGATTCCCGCATCACACTTAGGGAGACTTCCCCAAGTGTCATAATTTGCATAAATAAAAACAGAGAAGCGCTCAACCTGGGAACGAACAATAGCATAATAGCTTGTTCTATGGCTAGTTACCACCCTAGAAGCAGCCTCTTTTTGCTCAATATGTGCCTTTCACAGAGAAGAACTTTCCTGTAGCATATCAGTCTGATCCCGACTTCACAGTACAGTCCAGCCCCGAAATACCAGGCAATCCCTCTCTGAACAAGAGAAACAGCAAAACCCCAGACGTACGTTTCGGCCTATTGTGGGCCTCGTCAGTGAGGTGCAGCCATATCCCTCTAGGCACACTGAGCAACGGGTCCACGTCTGGATTCCCGCATCACACTTAGGGAGACTTCCCCAAGTGTCATAATTTGCATAAATAAAAACAGAGAAGCGCTCAACCTGGGAACGAACAATAGCATAATAGCTTGTTCTATGGCTAGTTACCACCCTAGAAGCAGCCTCTTTTTGCTCAATATGTGCCTTTCACAGAGAAGAACTTTCCTGTAGCATATCAGTCTGATCCCGACTTCACAGTACAGTCCAGCCCCGAAATACCAGGCAATCCCTCTCTGAACAAGAGAAACAGCAAAACCCCAGACGTACGTTTCGGCCTATTGTGGGCCTCGTCAGTGAGGTGCAGCCATATCCCTCTAGGCACACTGAGCAACGGGTCCACGTCTGGATTCCCGCATCACACTTAGGGAGACTTCCCCAAGTGTCATAATTTGCATAAAACAAAGCTATTATGCTATTGTTCGTTTCCAGGTTGAGCGCTTCTCTCTTTTTATTTATGCAAATTATGACATTTTGGGAAGTCTCCCTAAGTGTGATGCGGGAATCCAGACGTGGACCCGTTGCTCAGTGTGCCTAGAGGGATATGGCTGCACCTCACTGACGAGGCCCACAATAGGCCGAAACGTACGTCTGGGGTTTTGCTGTTTCTCTCGTTCAGAGAAGGATTGCCTGGTATTTCGGGGCTGGACTGTACTGTGAAGTCAGGATCAGACTGATATGCTTCAGGAAAGTTTTTCTCTGTGAAAGGCACATGTTGAGCAAAAAGAGGCTGCTTCTTGGGTGGTAACTAGCCATAGAACAAGCTATTATGCTATTGTTCGTTTCCAGGTTGAGCGCTTCTCTCTTTTTATTTATGCAAATTATGACATTTTGGGAAGTCTCCCTAAGTGTGATGCGGGAATCCAGACGTGGACCCGTTGCTCAGTGTGCCTAGAGGGATATGGCTGCACCTCACTGACGAGGCCCACAATAGGCCGAAACGTACGTCTGGGGTTTTGCTGTTTCTCTCGTTCAGAGAAGGATTGCCTGGTATTTCGGGGCTGGACTGTACTGTGAAGTCAGGATCAGACTGATATGCTTCAGGAAAGTTTTTCTCTGTGAAAGGCACATGTTGAGCAAAAAGAGGCTGCTTCTTGGGTGGTAACTAGCCATAGAACAAGCTATTATGCTATTGTTCGTTTCCAGGTTGAGCGCTTCTCTCTTTTTATTTATGCAAATTATGACATTTTGGGAAGTCTCCCTAAGTGTGATGCGGGAATCCAGACGTGGACCCGTTGCTCAGTGTGCCTAGAGGGATATGGCTGCACCTCACTGACGAGGCCCACAATAGGCCGAAACGTACGTCTGGGGTTTTGCTGTTTCTCTCGTTCAGAGAAGGATTGCCTGGTATTTCGGGGCTGGACTGTACTGTGAAGTCAGGATCAGACTGATATGCTTCAGGAAAGTTTTTCTCTGTGAAAGGCACATGTTGAGCAAAAAGAGGCTGCTTCTTGGGTGGTAACTAGCCATAGAACAAGCTATTATGCTATTGTTCGTTTCCAGGTTGAGCGCTTCTCTCTTTTTATTTATGCAAATTATGACATTTTGGGAAGTCTCCCTAAGTGTGATGCGGGAATCCAGACGTGGACCCGTTGCTCAGTGTGCCTAGAGGGATATGGCTGCACCTCACTGACGAGGCCCACAATAGGCCGAAACGTACGTCTGGGGTTTTGCTGTTTCTCTCGTTCAGAGAAGGATTGCCTGGTATTTCGGGGCTGGACTGTACTGTGAAGTCAGGATCAGACTGATATGCTTCAGGAAAGTTTTTCTCTGTGAAAGGCACATGTTGAGCAAAACGAGGCTGCTTCTTGGGTGGTAACTAGCCATAGAACAAGCTATTATGCTATTGTTCGTTTCCAGGTTGAGCGCTTCTCTCTTTTTATTTATGCAAATTATGACATTTTGGGAAGTCTCCCTAAGTGTGATGCGGGAATCCAGACGTGGACCCGTTGCTCAGTGTGCCTAGAGGGATATGGCTGCACCTCACTGACGAGGCCCACAATAGGCCGAAACGTACGTCTGGGGTTTTGCTGTTTCTCTCGTTCAGAGAAGGATTGCCTGGTATTTCGGGGCTGGACTGTACTGTGAAGTCAGGATCAGACTGATATGCTTCAGGAAAGTTTTTCTCTGTGAAAGGCACATGTTGAGCAAAAAGAGGCTGCTTCTTGGGTGGTAACTAGCCATAGAACAAGCTATTATGCTATTGTTCGTTTCCAGGTTGAGCGCTTCTCTCTTTTTATTTATGCAAATTATGACATTTTGGGAAGTCTCCCTAAGTGTGATGCGGGAATCCAGACGTGGACCCGTTGCTCAGTGTGCCTAGAGGGATATGGCTGCACCTCACTGACGAGGCCCACAATAGGCCGAAACGTACGTCTGGGGTTTTGCTGTTTCTCTCGTTCAGAGAAGGATTGCCTGGTATTTCGGGGCTGGACTGTACTGTGAAGTCAGGATCAGACTGATATGCTTCAGGAAAGTTTTTCTCTGTGAAAGGCACATGTTGAGCAAAAAGAGGCTGCTTCTTGGGTGGTAACTAGCCATAGAACAAGCTATTATGCTATTGTTCGTTTCCAGGTTGAGCGCTTCTCTCTTTTTATTTATGCAAATTATGACATTTTGGGAAGTCTCCCTAAGTGTGATGCGGGAATCCAGACGTGGACCCGTTGCTCAGTGTGCCTAGAGGGATATGGCTGCACCTCACTGACGAGGCCCACAATAGGCCGAAACGTACGTCTGGGGTTTTGCTGTTTCTCTCGTTCAGAGAAGGATTGCCTGGTATTTCGGGGCTGGACTGTACTGTGAAGTCAGGATCAGACTGATATGCTTCAGGAAAGTTTTTCTCTGTGAAAGGCACATGTTGAGCAAAACGAGGCTGCTTCTTGGGTGGTAACTAGCCATAGAACAAGCTATTATGCTATTGTTCGTTTCCAGGTTGAGCGCTTCTCTCTTTTTATTTATGCAAATTATGACATTTTGGGAAGTCTCCCTAAGTGTGATGCGGGAATCCAGACGTGGACCCGTTGCTCAGTGTGCCTAGAGGGATATGGCTGCACCTCACTGACGAGGCCCACAATAGGCCGAAACGTACGTCTGGGGTTTTGCTGTTTCTCTCGTTCAGAGAAGGATTGCCTGGTATTTCGGGGCTGGACTGTACTGTGAAGTCAGGATCAGACTGATATGCTTCAGGAAAGTTTTTCTCTGTGAAAGGCACATGTTGAGCAAAAAGAGGCTGCTTCTTGGGTGGTAACTAGCCATAGAACAAGCTATTATGCTATTGTTCGTTTCCAGGTTGAGCGCTTCTCTCTTTTTATTTATGCAAATTATGACATTTTGGGAAGTCTCCCTAAGTGTGATGCGGGAATCCAGACGTGGACCCGTTGCTCAGTGTGCCTAGAGGGATATGGCTGCACCTCACTGACGAGGCCCACAATAGGCCGAAACGTACGTCTGGGGTTTTGCTGTTTCTCTCGTTCAGAGAAGGATTGCCTGGTATTTCGGGGCTGGACTGTACTGTGAAGTCAGGATCAGACTGATATGCTTCAGGAAAGTTTTTCTCTGTGAAAGGCACATGTTGAGCAAAAAGAGGCTGCTTCTTGGGTGGTAACTAGCCATAGAACAAGCTATTATGCTATTGTTCGTTTCCAGGTTGAGCGCTTCTCTCTTTTTATTTATGCAAATTATGACATTTTGGGAAGTCTCCCTAAGTGTGATGCGGGAATCCAGACGTGGACCCGTTGCTCAGTGTGCCTAGAGGGATATGGCTGCACCTCACTGACGAGGCCCACAATAGGCCGAAACGTACGTCTGGGGTTTTGCTGTTTCTCTCGTTCAGAGAAGGATTGCCTGGTATTTCGGGGCTGGACTGTACTGTGAAGTCAGGATCAGACTGATATGCTTCAGGAAAGTTTTTCTCTGTGAAAGGCACATGTTGAGCAAAAAGAGGCTGCTTCTTGGGTGGTAACTAGCCATAGAACAAGCTATTATGCTATTGTTCGTTTCCAGGTTGAGCGCTTCTCTCTTTTTATTTATGTTTAATAATTATGTCAGCCTAGAGAGATAAATTCCGAGGGACCCTCTGGTTGGGTAGGGAATATGAGAACACATATTTTGAGACAATTAAATGAGAATCAGTACATAGCCTTCAAATGATACAGAACAAGAACATTTGTAAGTGTAAACAAAATACATAAGGAGGCGTTGTAATAATTTGAGTGAATACAGACATATATATATATATATGGTGAGAGCAAAAAAGAAGGCATGAAAGTGTCTCTTTTCTGAAAGTGGTCTATATAAAGAAATATCGCAAGGAACTGTGTCTGCTGTTAACTGCATTATGGAGTAGTATCTTTAAGTCTTGGGAACAACGGGACCTGGGAGAAGCAGCGACGATATGGGGGTGGAAGGAAGGAGAAGAGGAAGGAGAGGAGAGAGAACACAGAGAAAGGGAGAGGAAAAAAAAAAGGGGGGGGAGGGGGAAGGAGGGGTAGCTCTAGGGGGGGATCTAGAGGTTAGAATCCCAGGCTGGGAATTTGGAAATCCAAGGGAACCAGATCTTGTGGAAAGAGTCGACCTTATTGAGGACTTTATATGAATAGTGTTCCATTTGTCCAACATAGTGGAGAGTGGAGATAATCTGGGAAAGAGCCGGTGGGCTTTCCTCTTTCCAAGCTCTGGCTAGGGCGAGTTTTGTGGCCATAAGGACGTATATTGTGAGGGCTTCCTCAGGGGGGGTAAGGTTGGGCATCTGCATGTGTAGGAGGGCCACTTCTGGAGTGAATGGGGGAGTGAGGCCAAGTGAGTGGAGGAGGACGTATATTTTCTTCCATAACGGTTGGATCACTGGGCAGGACCACCATATGTGTAGTGCCGTACCGCTAGCTCTGCATTTCCTCCAGCACTCAGGGGATTGTGACTGGTAGATCTTATGTAGGACAACTGGGACAAGGTGCCAGTGAACTAGGACTTTGTAATATAGTTCCCAAAGAGTGGCGCAGTGGAGGAGTTTTTTAGTGGTCATAATTCTGGAGTGCCAAACATCCAGCGGTGCAGTGAACCCTATTTCTTTTTCCCAAGCATGGTGCTGTGATATTTTGTGGGAGGGTTGCGAGTTGGTGAGGAAGTTGTAGTGGAAGGATAAGAGGTGTTTAAGATCATGAGCTCCCAGCCAAGCCTTCTCCCAGAGTGTCATGGGTCGGAGAGCTTGTTTGGGGTAACCCCAGGTGCGTAGGCGGGTACTTAGACGAAAACCATCAAAGGTTAGTCTAGGTGGAAGTTGAAATTTAGTACATACAGCAGGGTGTGAGAGCCAAGTATCATTTTCATAAAAGTCTGATACTCAGAGTGTTTGTAATTGTGGCCACAGGTCATAGTGGGAGTCTGGTAGACAGTGTAGTGCAGCGGAGATTGTAAGCATGGGGGAAGGGTGAGGGGAGGTATCTGCGTTATGTCTTATCTGGTCCCAGAATTGTAATGCGTGTTTGAAGATAGGATGCAGGCTGTCAATATCTCGTCTATGATGGATAGGGATCCACAGGAGATCAGGAAGGGTTACACTAGTGGGCAGTAGTGAGGACTCTAAGAGAAACCAGCTCAATTGTCTTTCGGGGTCATTCCAGCAGAGGACGTGTGACAGCCTTATGGTATGAGATTATATTCGGTAGGGCCAAGCCGCATTTTTCGATCGGTTTTTCTAAGGTGCGTCCCGATGTTCTAGGCCTACGGTCTCTCCATACGTAGGAGGTAATCAGGCTTTGGAGTCTGTTGAGAAGCGGCCTAGGGATATTAGAAGGGATGGCTCTGAGGAGGTATGTGATCTTGGGGAGGAAAGACATCTTGACCGCAGCAATGCGTCCGGTCCACGAGATCTCCCGGAACTCCCAGGACTCGAGGATCTTTTTAAAGTCTGATAGTCTATCAGTGAAATTCAGAGCTATCATGGTGGAAGGGTCTGGGGAGAGATGGGCTCCCAATATCTTAAGAGATGTAGTGTTCCACTGGAAGTGGTGTGACATCTGCATGGGGGCAAGGTCATTAATAGGGATGTTTATAGGGAGAGCTTCGGTTTTGGCAATATTGAGCTTGTAGAAGCTCAAGTCGCTAAGTTTCTTTAGGTAGATAAATACTGCAAGAAGGGAGTCTTTGGGAGATGTTAAGAAAATGGTGATGTCATCTGCGTAGAGGGAGATTTTATAGGTGTAAGGCCCGATGGTAAGGCCTCTAACACGGGGGTTACGCCGAATAGATTTGGCTAGGGGTTCTATGGCCAGAGCAAACAGGAGGGGAGATAGAGCGCATCCCTGTCTGGTACCGTTGGCTATGGTAAATTTGGAAGATTGAAACCCAGCTCGGCTGAGGGGTGGTGGTAGAGGGCTTTTACTGCAGATATAAAGGCGGGAGGAAATTGAAGAGTGTTCATGGTTTCCCATAGATAGTCCCACCTGACCCTGTTGAACGCCTTCTCAGCGTCGAGCGACAGAGCCAGGAAGGGAGCGTCTCCTTGAGCTGTGACATTGAGGATGCCTAGTATTCGCCTGGACGCATCTGAGCCCTCCCTGTTCGGGATAAATCCAACCTGGTCATTCACTATGAGGGGGGGGATAATTTTTGAGATTCTGTTGGCCAGGAGTTTGGCGTAAATCTTAGTATCAAGATTAATCAAGGATATAGGGAGATAACTGCTGCAGAGGTCAGGTGGCTTGCCTAGTTTCAAAATTGTGATTATCACGGCTTCTAGAAACTCTGCTTTGAAGGAGGCTCCTGAGAATATCTCTTGGAAGAATCTGCAGAGAATGGGGGTAATCTGAGGAAGGAAGGCTTTGTAAAATCTGGCTGTGAAGCCATCAGGGCCAGGGAATTTTCCTAATTTTAAATTCTGAATAATTTTCGATATTTCCTCCGTTGTTATCGGAGTTGTTAGGGAGGGGGCGTCCTCAGGGGACAGCGAGGGAAGAGAAAGAGAGTTAAGGAAGGTTGCGATGTCTTCTAAAGGGCATGCTGGAGATTTCAGGTTTGCTTCAATATTATATAAACTTAGATAGTATTGTCTAAAGGTGTTCCCTATGTCTGCGGGAGCATAGACAAGTGCCCCTGAGGGGGTTTGCATGGACAATATTCTAGCTTGGGCTGTTCTGTGTTTGTTTACATATGGCGACAATAAATCTCACCTGTGGGTCGGATTCTAGGTAAATCGGCTCGTAGGTGACATTTTTACCTATGTAAATAGCAACTCCCCTGGACTTGGAGGAGAACGAGGCTTCTAGGAGTGTAGGGAAATGTCTGGACATGCGGGAGGCCCTGGGGACAGGCGTCCAAGGAGTCTCCTGTATAAAGGCAATGTCTATGTGTTGTTTGCGCAAGAAAGTGAGTAATAAACTGCGTTTGGTTGGAGAATTTAATCCCTGCATATTAAGGGTGAGTAGGTGGAGCCCTTCCATGGCGTCTCGGGGTTAGAAGAGGAAAAAAAAAAAAAAAAAGGGAAGAAAGGGAGGAAGGGAAGGGTGGAGAGAAGTAGATGGGTGGAGCAACAGAGTTTGGTCCGTTATAAATACCTAGAGGAGATTAGGGTAAGCTAGAAGATGGCGAGGAAGTGTATATAGGGTGCAGACACAGCTATGTGTTGAATACTTCGCTTTATGAAATACAGTTCTTGTGGGGGGGAGGAGACAGCGGTCCAGAGCCGCTTTGGTTAAAAGGAGTAAGGGGTTGAGGGTTGGAAGATAGGGGGATAATTTGGCACAAGGGGGAGTTATGTGACATGGCATAGTATATAGATATGGGAGGGGGTAAGTAGGGTAGGGAGGGGCGGAGCCTAGGGTGATGAACCTACAGGAGGTTAGAGTGTAGGTGGGTATTAGAGCTGGCTAGAAATGGAGATAGGGAGGGTGGAGAAATGAGACTGAGTAAGGATAAGTGAGGGGATAGGCATTATGAGTAGGATGGGGGGATGAGGTCTGGTGGGAGTGGTTGAGCAGGGGACTAAGGGAGTGAAGATATTAAATAAATTGTGGAGTGGGGAGGTGCTGGGCAAAGCACCTCCCCCAGTTTGTTGAGTAACAGGATAAAAGGACAGGAGCAACTAATTATGGGACTACAGCTAACGCTATAGTCAGAGTAGGTGTGTGGGCTTTTGGGGAGGAAAGGAGGGAACCTGTATAGGTAAGAGGAGGGGGAGGATGGGAATGTATATACAACAAGGATAACTAAGATTAGACAGCGGATATCCAACATTTGAGACTTAAGTTTTTAAGGAGTGTGAGTTGGAGCATGGAACGGGAAATAGGCCAGAAATAGTTGCCAATCTGGCACAGTTGTAAGGCAATTAAGGACAAACATAGTGGTTAACATCATTTACATGGTAGGAAGGCTGATAGGGTTTTCTGGCATAACCTTAGTGGAACAGAACATAGAAAAATAATACCAAAAAACAGTAATGAATAAGACATAAATTCCCTTTTGGGGCTAAATATATTAAGGTGTATGGGTGTAGACATAAAGGCATAAACATATCTAAGAAAATTGTCAGCTTAATGCATGCACAATACTCTTACAGTCCAATAAAACAGATTTTCTAATGAGTCCGAAGGGCTATAGGGGTTATTAGACTAACATAGTAGGACAATTCACAGGATAACAATACCTATTAAACAATATAACTAAAACAGTGAAAAGCAGAACTGTAAACAGATGACCATATAGCCATGAGCTAGAGTAGGGTAAGATGGGTACCCGTGTGTGAGCTCCAGGCTTACCTGTCCGGAGGTCATGCGATGAGTAAGTCTTTTTCACGGGGGTAGAGGAACGTGGAGTGAGAAGAGAGTAAGATATGTACCCGTTTGTACACTCTGTTCCTCAATATGAGCTTCCATCAATTTTTGCAGTATCTCTCGGTCCAGAGAGTGTTCCCGATGGGGATGGAGGTCAGTGAAAGTAGGGGGTGGAAAGAGTTACATCAGGACTGTTCTGATTTCAAGGGTGAGGGAATTGGAGTGCGTGAGCCCCACTCTGGGGCTGAGGTGTTAAGGTCTCCTGTTTTTCCTCTGTGGATAGGGAGAGGGTCAGGAGACTCCATGGGTTCCAGGGTGTTTAAGAACTTCATGCCCTGATCCACAGATGAGATCATGTAGGAGCGGTCTTGATGTTGTACATAAATCTTTACGGGGAATCCCCATCAGTATTTGATCTTGCGCTGTCTCAGCGCCAGAGTGAATTGGTGGAAGGTTCTCCTCTTGGCCAGTGTATGTGGGGACAGGTCTGGATAGATCTGTATTTTTTGGTAGGGTTCTTTAAGAGGTTTATTGACAAAAGAGGCTCTCATAATTCTTTCCTTGGTGGTATAGTAGTGTAGACGTAGTATAACGTCCCTAGGAGTGTCCGCAGTGGAGTTGCGGGGGAGTGTCGCCCTATGTGCTCTGTCCAAGAGGAGGTCCTGTTCCATTGTGGTGTTTAGAAGAGCCTTAAATAAGGTGATCAGGTATGTCTGGAGTTCAGATGAGGGGATATCCTCCGGAATGCCACGAATCCTGAGGTTGTTCCGGCGGGATCTGTCCTCTATGTCCGCCATTTTGGACTCCAGGTCCGAGATCTGCTCTGCCAGAGATTGGGAGTAGGACAGGAGGTTGGAGTGGTCAGTTACTAAGTCTTCGTGCTTTCTTTCCAAGATCTCCGTCCTCTCTCCAAGAGAAGAGATATCTTGTTTCAGTTCACTCACCGATTGGCGAAGTTCTTGTCTTAGCGATGCATAGTGGGTGTCCATCTTGATGGATTCAAGGAAGGTACATTGAGATAGTGCTACTTTGTCTTTACGTGTGCCCTCTGGTCTGGTATGTTCAGATGTGAGGGCTGTTGAATCTCTGGAATCCTCTCCCGAGAGGTCTGGGTCTGAGACATTTTTGCTGTGGAAATGGTTTCCTGATCCCTCTGTACTTAGCCTGTGCCCCTCATCAACCCCAAATAGCCTCCTAGTGAGTTCTACACAGGGGAAATACACCCAGTCTTAACATACCCCACCAAATACTCAGTGCCACGTGGCCCAACTACAGCAGTCAATTTCTATATATATGCATAGAGCCCACATTAACCCACTCTATGGTTTGACCTTGTCTGTCCCAGCCAATAAGGTGCAACTCTCATATATGGGCTACAGTTATAACATTAATGCATATATAATCCCTGGCACTCCCTGCATATTACTGTAAACCGCATATCAGCTGCAGAACCCTGTCCCTTTTTCTGTCTCACTGGGACAGAACACCATTAAACCTGCATTGCACTCTGCCTAGGAGATAATTGGGACACCACGCTTCTGTGTTTGAATTGTACAGACCCCTCAGAAGCACTCCGATTTGTTTTACAAGGGCTCCCCTCTCCTCCCTTTCCCGCAATCACCCAGGGTTGCGGGTCATACCCACCTCCCTTTCCCGGACTCGCCCAGAGGTGGCACTTTCCCTGGAGAGGGGCCACTGCTGATGCCCTACCAGCTCATTCAGCCTACATCTGTTCAGAGGAGTGGCTGTCATCAGGGGGCAGGGTTGGCTCCAAGGGGGGGCATTGGGGGGCAATGCCCACCCAAATGGAATGCTGTGCCTCCTCAAAAAATATTGATATGATCATACACTTTAAAAATAATAAATAAAATAATGAATTGTTATGTAATGCTGCATGCTGGGGGCGGAGTTAGCTGCCGAACCGTGAGGTCGCATCATGCATCTGCAAGGAGCTCCATGTCTTAAAGTGATTGTAAATTTTTCCAGTTTTGAAAATATAGTTCTTTAGACAAACATTATATTAATCATACCGCCACTATAATTTTTTGAAAAAGTTGGTAATATGTTTTTAATTTTATATTGCAAATATCAACTATTTACTATACCTGCTCCTCCCACAGTCTACTTCCTTATTTTCATCCACATTACGTATACAGCGGTCCCACCCGCTGTTTACGTATCAGCAATACGCGCTCCTGTTCCAGTTTGCCATTGCGCATGCGATAAATATAACGATATTATATAGTTGTGTAAATCATAATACTAATAACTTTGCATATAAATATGAACAGTATTGGTCAGAAAAATAATGCGATGTAATTACAGAATACGGAGCCCTTTGACAGATCAACTTACCAAGCTGTAAAATAATTCAGAAATGACAGGACTCCGTAAAGAAATTTATTGCGCATGCGCGAAATGTGCACGAGCTTACGCTACTCATCTGGGAACAAGAGTAGAACGCAAGCGCAAGAAGGATTCGTGACGTCAACATAAGGGGTTGGGTCCCCCTGTGGTTAGAGCCATTATTGGTTCTGAAGACATCAATGCAAATGAGAACGACTGAGCGCAAGTGCCGGGTGGAGGATGGAAATAACGGGAAAGAACACAAATTATTAAAAAACAAGGTATATACGAAATTCATAATAAATTGATGAATGAAACTCCAGTTTTTTATAAACAAACGTTAAGGATAAAGTTAGTCATGAAGCGGACTTTACATTCACTTTAACCTCTTATTTGGAAGTTAATTTGAGACTTTTTGGACTTGTCTTTAACCCTATTAATTTTACCTATCGTGAGTTACTCATTTTCTTAAACAATAGACCATGATAAGAATATGATTGTATCATATAAATATGTCTATAAATGACTACTGGCTTCTATCAACAGCTCAAGATTGCACTGTGATCTAAGGAATATGATACAATCATATTCTTATAGATTCACAGTACATATGTTGTATTAAGTAGCCTGATATCCATTAGTTATTGTGATACAGGTATAGCTAAATCTAATCTACAAAATTACCAGTACCTGAAAACCTAGTATCCTCACTGCTATTGCAAACAAAGGGGTTAATTGCATTGGGGGCTTTGGCGTGCATGTCTGTTTAGATGACATGATTGAGATTTGAGAATGAGTTTAAGGGTTTTGGATCATGGTGATTAAGGGGTGAATTGTTTTTAAGGAACTATTGCACTGGGGGTTTCAAGTTTAATCGCTCTGCATGGGATTTAGACTTTATTATTTTACCTAGTGATTTAGCACATATTCTCCAAATGTTAATAGTGGGGGATAAGCCAGCCAGAAGCTACACTTTCCTGCAGAATATGTAGGTCTGCTCTTATTTTGACTCTCATACATGCTATGTAAATGCGTGCCCCCTCGTGAAAAAAAAATGCCCCCCATTTCATTCGTTCTGGAGCAGACCCTGTCAGGGGGTCGGGGCTCTGTTCCGGTCAATTAACAGCTCTCACATACAAAGATTTACGTTAGACTGGATAAAAATAAAGAAGTGGTGCAGAGAACATAACGAGTGTAAAGGAGACAAACAGTGGATGGAAAGTATGTGCCTGCTTCCTAACTAAATTAAAGACATCAAGAATAACAAGCAAGTATAGACAAGTATAGATCTAAAGATTAACTGATAAATGCAAAAAGTGAAAAATGGCCAGGGAAGAGTACTATTGGGAGGGACCCGCTATTTTAAGCTCTTACTGCTACACAGTTCTTAATTGTCAGTGTGGAATTAAACAATTAAACATTGTTAGCTCCAGAGCAATGCTAGATCTCAGAAGGCATATTTACAACTACTAGTGACTGCAGTACTATTATTATTACCTACCATTATCTAAAAGCATTATTAACTAAAAGTACATATTATCTCCATGAAATAGCAAAGATATGGAAGATAAACATCAATGATTAACTAAGCATCCCCTTGGAGTTAGTGTTCAACACCCCATGTTCATCACATTGTGATGTGATATGATTCCTGTCTCAGCCTCACAGTGTAAGAGGTGCACAGAGTTTGAGATACAAACAGGAATATACAAGTTGAAGAACACTGTCTCCATTAGACATAGAGGATTAGTTCTTGCTACAATGTCTATGTTAAAATAAAAAGCTGATTTTCCTGGGGTGGATACGGCTGAAAATTGCAAGTGCTAGCATTTAATGGTCAAAGTAATATCTATTTCTATGTAGCATATCATAACAAAAATACCAATCCCCTTACAAGTAAAGTCATTTCTGCAGAGTAATAAGTACTATATTATACAATGAAAGGGAAAAATCAGTCTGTTAAAGGGACAGTCAAGTATAAATTAAACTTTCATTATTCAGATAGGACTTTTAATTTTAATCGACTTTCCAATTTACTTTTATCATCAAATTTGCTTTTTTCTCTTGGTATTCTTAGTTTAAACTAACCATAGGTAGGCTCATATGCTAATTTCTAAGCCTTTGAGGGCTGCCTCTTATCACATGCTTTTTAAATCTCTTTTCAACACAAAGAGACAGAAAGTACACGTGGGCTATATAGATAACACTGTGTTCAGGCACAGAAAGTTATTTAAGATCTAGCACAATACAATGCTAAATTTAAGACAATAGATAATAACAAGTCACAGTCATGTGATCAGGGGGCTGGAAGAAGGTTCCTAGATACAAGGTAATCACAAAGGTAAAAAGTACATTAATATAACTGTGTTGGTTATGCAAAACTGGGAAATGAGTAATAAAGGGATTATCTATCTTTTAAAACAATAACAATTCTATGGTTGATTGTCCCTTTAAAGATTGTCTTTCAAATGCTCAAGCCAAGAAGAAAACTACAGCAACTGAGCTGGCTACTACACCTGAACCAGAAGAACCAGAAACAATAATGGAAGGTTCCATAGAGTTACAGTCATCTACACCTAATACCTTAATCCAACAAATTTAAGAAGTCTTTCAGGCGAATTGAAGTCTGTGCTAAAAGAATTGGAAAATGATATTATCGAAATAGGACAAAGAACAACAGAAATTGAAGATAAAGTAGATGATATCATAGAAGAATTTCCAGCTGTGCAGTCAGCACTTTCAGATCAACATAACCGGATACAACAACTTGAAAACAGATCTAGAAGATCCAATGTTAGACTGAGAAATTTGCCGGAGTCATATGATAAGCCGAAGGAGGTCTTACTACAGATTTTACATACCCTCCTTCCAGATGTTGAAGATGTACACCTTTTGATGGACAGAGCCCATAGAGCTTTGAATAAGCGGCAGAGTCCTAACATCCCTCGGGACGTTATTATTAAATTCCATTATTATACTACAAAAGACCATTTGATACAAGCTACAAGGAAGACACAACATATTGAATTTTTGCAGATCTGTCTCCCATAACCCTACGGAAAAGAAGAGAGCTAAAACCAGTGATCTCTGATTTACTAAAAGCACAGGTAAAATACAGATGGGCCTTCCCTTTCCGACTTGTCTTTATATACAATTAAAGTACATACTCCTGTACTAATCTTAAAGAACGATTAGACATATTAAGACGGCTAAAACTGCAAGAAGATGAAACTACACCACCTTTACCACAAATATCTCCATGAAAACAGATCCAAAGAGGAATAAGGTATCCAGAGGACAAGCACCAACCACAAAAAGTAAAGATTCAACTAAAAGCTGTCCTTACTCACTATCACAGCCTAAAAGCTTTTGATGACTATAAATAAGAAACCAAAGAAGAAGTTCTTAAACTTGATTACTTTACCATAAGTGTATGGTTTGAATGTCACTATACATTTTGAAATAAGACAGTATCTAAAAATTAATTGCCCTAAAAAGAGGGGATTAGAAGAAATAGTTTGAAAAGGGAAGCGCCCCATAATTATGCACTACATTTATATTTGCTAAGGTAACATAATGTGGGGACTGGTTGTATAGTTATAGTAGATAACATAGTTTAAATTGGTTTCAATACAGTTACATAATTAAGAGAGTCTTTAAGACGGAATGTACAAAAAACTTAATTGCTTCAAATTTGACAATGATCCTGGATCCTCAGTTGTGAACCAGAACAAATATTGAAGCAATAATAAGTATACCAAAAAGATAGAACTAATAGATAAAAGTTTAATAGGTTTACATAATTTAACTGTTGATGTATATTTTTTTAAAGATAATATAATTTAAAATGTCTTCAACACTGTTACATAGAGAAGAGAATTGATTAGAAGGAATATGTGAGAACTTGCATTGTTTCAGTTTAGAGAGGATCTTCGGTCCTTAGTTATGGACCAGAAAAAATACTACAGAAATAATAAACAATTTATAAAGTAAGAATTAAAAAATGTAAATCTCATGTATCAGTATAGATCAGTTGATTTTTTTCTCTGATTTTATGTATAGTTCTAATATGTAATGCAGTTATGTTTTAGCTTTTATTACAACTACAGTATATAGAAACTTATCAGCACCAGATGTGCTAACAAATCTTAGTTTCAGGGTTTTAGTCACAATTACATTGCCAAGGTATAGGTTTATATTAGTATTAGCACTTAAACTTATTTTGATAAACAAAATATTGGTCATGCCATGATCGTACTAGGAAATCAGTACAATTCGTTATAGAATATTTGAGTATCAGATACAGATACTCCGGTTATGTATTATTATTCAATCTCTTAAAATGTGTTTTTTCTCTACTTTATTTTCTTCTACTGGTCAATTGTGGTTCACTCCCAAAATACATCCAAATCATGATAAGAACTGAGCTTGATCTTCAATCCTCTGCAACGGATAATCGGATCTTATTTTGGTGGACACAACTACTGCTGAGGTTTACTTTTGAATTTTTACACAGCACAAAATATAATATGACAACACAAGTATGTCTTTCAAAAATAATATCTCACACTCAGGCAGATTTCGATTTATGCGCGCTATAGGAAATTTAATGAACGCAGCAAAAGTTGCGTTATTTCACCCTCTATAGCGCAGCCATTACAAGTTTTGAAACAGCCGGCTTGTGCGTGCGATATAATTGCGTTGAGCTCCATACCGCACAAAATACAAGCGCTGTTTTGACGTGCTCATGCACGCTTTCCCCATAGACATCAATGGGGAGAGTGGGTTAGAAAGAAACACCTGCGATTGCGGAATAAAAAGCTCCGTAACGCAGCCCCATTGATGTCTATGGGGAAAAAAAAGTAACGTTTAAACCTAACACCCTAACATAAAAACCACGTCTTTACACCCCTAATCTGCTGCCCCCGACATTGTCGACACCTACATAATGTTATTAACCCCTAATCTGCCTCTCCTGATATTGCCGTCAACTAAATAAATCTATTAACCCCTAATCTGCCGCTCCTGATATCGCTGCAACTATACTAAAGTTATTAACCCCTATTCCCTCGCACCCCAACATCACCCACAATATAATAAATCTATTAACCCCTATTTCGCCGCTCCCCGACCTCGCTGCCACTAAATAAAGCTATTAATCCCTAAACCTCTGGCCTCCCACATCACTACCACAAAATAAACCTATTAACCCCTAAACCACCAGCCCCCCACATCGCAACAACCTAAATTAAACCCTAACCTAACACCCGCTAACTTTAACATAATTAAAATAGAGCTAAATTAAAGTTACAATTATTAACTAAATAATACCTACAGTATTTAAAACTAAATACATACTTACCTGTGAAATAAAACCTAAGCAAGCTACACTAATAGTTATAATGTAGCTAGCTTAGGTTTTATTTTTATTTGTATACTATTTTATTATTTTTCTATATTTTTTCTATATTTTTCATATATATGTATTTTATATATATGTATTTGTTATATATTGAATCTTTTATATATATATATATATATATATATATATATATATTTTATATGTATATATCATAATTCTTTATAGATTTTTTTATATATCTGTGTATATATAACTTTTTTCAACTTTGTAATTATATATATATAATTTTTTCGTCCAATTACATGTAGTTCTAATTATATATGTTTTACATATGATATCCCTTTTATGTATATATTAGGCCTATTGAATAATACACATAACTCCCCTCTCTTCATACTGAATATTTAGATTTGACCTCTACAACTTTTTGTGCATACATTTTTGTGCATATATCTTTTGAGCATATATGTTTTTCACTTATTTTTTAGCTACTTCCAATATCTAATTTTTAACATTTAAAATTTCCTTTAAATTGATCTTGGCACTCTAACCCGATCTTTTCACTCATGCACGTTTATCTATATACTTTACACATTTATAAATCGTCACAATTGTATCATTAAATGTTTTTTGTTAAAATGTTAAATACTAAATGTATATATGTATTATTGTAGACAGTTCTGCAACATTATTGTACCAGAGCACACCTATTATGAAATAGAAAATGAACACATAATGGCTTTGGAATTCAGTCAATCAGGATACAGCACAAGCTATTTAAATCCGATTAAGTTCCTAGTGAGCATCTTGATAAAGGCCCAGGTGGCTGAAACGCGTTGATCTTGCTCACACTGACAAACATTCTCCTCCTTGGATTAAGTTTGTAAGGACTTGTAGTAGGACAGGTACTTTGAGCTATTTACATCATCTTGAATATTCTCTATAAGTGTAATCCCTGTCCCAGGATCTACTAGCCCATCAAATCAGACTGTTCTCCTAGAACAGAGATTCTACAAACAAGCTTTCAGTTGCTCTTACACATCGGACTCACTAACTTTGACCTTAACACCGGAACTAATCCACAGCCAGACCATGAGGTATCGCCTAGTCTTGGCACACAAACAAAGCACTCCGGTCCTACAAAATTTTTCTCTTTTTGCAATATAGTAACATTTTTGGGTTCAATGAGGGACTTTGTTACTATCATCTATACATAAAAAACTGTAACACCATTTCCAAAGACTCAAATTCACTACTGTTTGAGGAAGTTTCTACGGATCTATTCTCTCTGCACAATACAGCTTTGGGAGTCCCTACCCACACTCTGGACTGAATCCAATCTTTTATAAATCTTTTATCAGTTATTTAGGTAAGTTTGTATTTATTTTAACTAGGTAGACTAGTTAGTAAATAGTTATTAACTATTTACTAACTACCTTGTTAAAATAAATACAAACTTACCTGTGAAATAAAACCAAAGCTGCCTTACACTAAAACCTAAAACAAACAAAAAAAAAAAAACTACCATTACAAAAAATAACAAACACAATTATCCAAAATAATAAAAATTATTCCTATTCTAATACCCTTTTAAAAAAATTAAAAAAACACCCCAAAATAAAAAACCCTAATCTATAATAATCTACCAAGGGCCCTTAAAAGGGCCTTTTTGTGGACCCTTAAAAGGGTCTTTTGTAGGGCATTGCCCTAAAGAAATCAGCTCTTTTCCTACAAAAGAAAAACAAATACCCCCTAACAGTATATACAAACCCCCACCCCTCAAACACAAAAAATAGCTCTTTTTCCTGCCCTTAAAAGGGCATTCAGCTCTTTTATGAAATGCCCAACCCCTAATCTAAAAATAAAAACCCACCACAAAACAAAAAATTTTTACACAAAATAACAAACGAATTATCCAAAATAATAACAATTATTCCTATTCTAATACTCATTTAGAAAAAACCCCCACAAAATAAAAGAAACCTAATCTAGAATAAACTACCGATAGCCCTTAAAAGGGCCTTTTGTAGGGCATTGCCCTAAGTTAAACAGTTATTTTACCTGAGAAAAAATACAAAGATGCACTAACATTACAAACCCACACCCCCCAAACCCACAAAATAAAAAAACTATCTAAAAAACCTAATCTACCCATTGCCCTGAAAAGGGCATTTGTATGTGCATTGCCCTGAAAAGGGCATTCAGCTCTTCTGCTGCCCTTAAAAGGGCATTCAGCTCTTTTAAGAGTGCCCACCCTAAAAAAAAAAACACCCTAAAAAAACTTTAAAAAATCCTAACACTAACCCCTCTGTAGGTACTCAAAGTTGTTGAAGTCCCGCTTGAACGATCTTCATCCCGGCGGCTCCATCTTCATCCAGGTGGCATCTTCATCTAGACGGCTCCATCTTCATCCATCGCGGGACCGGCATCTTCTTCATCCCTGAGGAGGTGGAGCAGCGATGTGTGGAGGTGGAGATCCAGGCAAAGGTAGGTCCAGGCGAAGGTCCAATGCGGAGGTCCAGGTGGAGGTCCAAGGCGGAGGTCCAGGCGGAGGTCCATTGATCCGACGTGGAGGTCCTCTTCATGCGATCGTTCGCCGCACACTGAGGATTGAAATGCAAGGTACCCTTTTTATACTGGGGGTACCATAGCATTCCTATTGGCTGAAAAAATTGAATCAGCCAATAGAAATTAGGGCTGCTAAAATCCTATTGGCTGTTCAAATCAGCCATAGGATTTAAGCAGCTCTCATTCTATTGGTCAATTCACCCTGTTTCCGCGTGAGCCTTCAGACTTGCTGAAAACAGGAGTTAAAAATCAGCCGTCTATAGACCGCTGCTCCTTAACTCATACACCACCTATGAGGCGGCGTTCAGCAATCTACCTGATCCTATACGATCGGGCTGATTGACACCCCCTGCTAGCGGACACAAGTCTGCAGGGGGTGGTATTGCATAAGAAGTTAACTAGAACTGCCTGTGCAATGCTGAATATGGACAGCGTATGCTGTCCGCATTCAGCGATGTCCACCAGACTTTAATAAGTTGACCCCCAGATCTGATAATATAGCTAATATACGCCAAATAAAAAAAGATGAATTAGATAAATTACTTACGGAAGAAGCCTTGGCTTATAGATGCGCACTACTTTATTTACTCTAAAAAGCCAGATCGCATGTTGGCTAGAAAAATTTGAAATATAACTAGGGACACTTCCATTCCACAGCTTCAGACACCTGAGGGGAAGATTTAAATGAATCCTGCACTTATAGCAAACGCTTTTGCTGATTTTTATCAAACACTATATCATCTAAAAAAATATCAGAGTCCAAGAAATAGATTCCTTCCTAAGCGATTGTAGTCTACCTACTTTAGATGAAGAAGCCTTAGCATTCTTAAACGCTCTTATCACATCACAGGTGATAGCGTCTGCTATTAAGCAACTTAAAAGTAATAAGGCTTCTGGTCCAGATGGATACTCAGGAGGATTTTATAAAAAATTCCATTAGAATTGATCCCACAACTGGTAGAATCATTTAATTATATACTAAAATGGGGGGAAATCCCTCCAGACCCCCTAACAGCTAGGATACGTGTGATTCCAAATCCAGGAAGAGATAGGTTCCATTGCATAAACCAAGACCTCAAGCTCTTTACTAAAATTCTATCATCTAGACTAAACTCTCATATGCCTAATTGATATGCAACTACCAAGTGTGATTTATTAGAGGTCGAGAGGCTCCTTATAATGTAAGAAGGGTTATAAATCTCATAGACTATGCAACACACGAAAAGGTGCCTTCTCTGTTTCTATTCTTAGATGCAGAGAAGGCATTTGATAGGGTTCTCTGGGACTACATGTTTCAGACCATGAACCATTTAAGGGCAACTATATAAAAGCAATACAATCCATTTATACGGCTTCCTCAGCATTCCTTAAAATAGCAGGCTACCAATCAAAGAGAATACAAATAAATAATTAGACTAGACCTGCCCACTATCTACACTATTATTTGCTCTTTGCATAGAGCCCCTTGCAGCAAGTATTTGAAATCATCCTGATATATCTGGTGTTCAAGTAGGGGAAACAGAGCATAAGTTATCTTTATTTGCCGATGACATTATTCTAACAATAACCAAACCAATGTTATCTCTTCCTCCTCTATTTAATTTGCTCTCCTTATTTAGTAAAATATCCGGATACAAGATCAATAATGACAAATGTGAAGCTATTGATGTTGGTTTACCGGATCAAACAAAAATATTACTAGAAATGAACTTTGACTTAAAATGGGCAGATAAGGCAATTAAATACTTAGGTATATCTTTACCTAATAAACTAGAAAATTTATATAAGCTAAACTATATTCCTATGTTTGCACACTTAAAAAAAGAGATGAGAAAATGAGCCACTTACAAAATTTTGTTTTATGGAAATACGGTGGTTAGTAAAATGGTAATATTGCCCAAGCTACTATATCTTTTTAGAGCACTCCCTATATTGATACAGACAACTGATACTTGTGTCCTGCAAAAAAATCTATTAGAATTTATCTGGTCCTATAAAAAGGCGAGAATAAATAAAACTACATTATTGCAAAATAGGGGAGAAGGATTGGCAGTTCCAGATCTTCAAGCATACTATCATGCAGCAAGATTAGCACAAATCATTCTATGGAATCATAACGAAAATGAATTAGCTTGGGTTAAATTAGAAAGTGAAATGATCAACATCAGTCCAATTTACCAACTCCTTTGGACACCAAAGAAAGATAAATTAACAGATTGGTCAAAGTACATTTCAATTGCACATACTATAAACATATGGGATAAACTACAATCTAAATTTAACCTGATCAGTATTAACTCTTTGATAAAGCCTTTAATAACACCTACAACTCAGATAAGAAATACAACTAGTAGTATTTGGACAAACAAAAGTCTATACCGTATTGCAGATGTATATAGGGGAACCAATATTCTTAAGTTTAAGCAGTATAAAGATATTCCACCAAACCTCACAAATTCCTGGTTTCATTATTTTCAGCTATTGTCATGTGTTAATAAAATTAGGAAAATAAAAACGCAAACTGATCTTACCTTTATTGAAAAATTATGTATAGACCTACAAAATACTAAACAAATGTCCACATTCCAATAAACTCAATTTTATTCAAAAATGAGAAGAAGAAGGGCAGTTCACAAAAGAAACTAAACAATGGGCAGATCTACTTAAAAAAGGATTATCTTGCACCGTTAGAGCAAACTTAAAAGAGAATTATATAAAAGTAGCATACAGATGGTATATACATCCCACTAGATTTAAATATTGCAGTAAAGCACAATTATTGTGCTATCAAGGATGTAAAAAAGAAGGCACTTATGTCCATATGTTATGGACATATCCTGAGGCTAAAAGGATTTAGATGTTAACCGAAAAATTACTAAGTGAAATTTTTAACAAAAAGATCACGCTCAATATTGAACAAACATTATTGCACTTCCCAGTAAATGGCCTCTCTAAAGCATCAAAGAAGTTAATACAGCGGTTAAAACCACTATGGCAAAAATTTTGGAAAAACACAATACCGCACCTTGATGTCGTTTTACTAAGTTGACACTTGGGAGGAATGGATAATATGGGAAGACAATCAAAGGATGCAAAATAGAAGATTCCGACTATAAAAATGATGATATAATTTACCTAAAATGGCGAGTAACCAACCACGAGTGACCACTTAACTTCTATACTTTAATTTACTCTTTCTTTACTTTGCACTAATTTGATCTTTCTACTTTCTTTTTTCTTTTATCATTTATTGTACTACTTAAAGCAGGGGTTGCCAACCTTTCGGACCTCAGGGACCACTAAACTCACAATTTTGAATCCTGTGGACCACTAACATGATTTTTTTTAAAAAAAGGTACAAACCTCTCTAATGTGAGTGTTTGTGTGTGTGTGTATATATATATATATATATATATATATATATATATATATATATATGTGTATATATATATATATATATATATATATATATATATATACACAGTATATACACACATACTGTACATAACTAGTATAACCATAGCTAAGTTTAAATTATGTATATATTTACACATTTTTAAGAATTATTTTTTGGAATTAACTAACTGAGTGACAGAAAGAATACTTCCAAATGACAGATGAAGAGTTAGTGCCAACTTTTGAGCTGGAAACAGAGAGGCAGAAAGTGGGAAAAAAAGAATTATGTTTAAAAGCACGACAAGACTTACCAAGTTATCTCCCCAGTTAGGAATTATTCAAAACTTCTTATGATCATGGACAGACATAGGAGTCATAAATTAAGTTTATATCAGAAATCTTTCAATATGGATGTGAGCTAACCACGACTGATGTTACTGCCAATTACTATAATACTGGTGGGATATGGCTGATCTGCTGGATGGCAATTACTGGAATTCAGGTGAAATAGCTTTGAGCGTGGTAAAATTATAAGAATGAAAAATAAGTCATATTTAATAAAAAATGAAAAGAAGAAGATGAAGGGGAGGAAGACAAACAGTGATGTAAGTTCATCTGAAGGAATTAGGAAAACTACTACAAAGAGACAGGTAAAGAGAAGAAAATAAATGAAATATAAGAGAGCATTTTTTTTAAGATTTTCTTTTTTTCACACTGTACTTTAATACCACTATTTCAAGCCAAGATTGTAGGGAGTTGCGGCGCGATGGGGGTGACACCATCAGAGGAGATTAATTCCTGCTTGATGGTGTCACGGACCACCAACATCTTATCACGGACCAGCAGTGGTCCACGGACTACTGGTTGGTGACCGTTGACTTATAGGGATCTTCTGGTCAAAAATTAAATGCACATAGATGAATAGCATCTTTGAATAGAAAATTATTTGCAATATACATGTATTGACAAAAATGCTTCTTTCTAGTAAAAGTTATTACTGTTTTAGTGTTAACATTTTTCTCTGCACGTGCATGTGAAGCATAGCTAGATATTCTCAGTGCACCAGCATTTTAAATACAGCAGCTGCTCAGAGCACCAGTGCGGCTTGTATCATGTCAGCAATAAACATACTGGGTCATTACCAGATAGTACAAGCACCTTAGGCTCTCTGAGCAAGGGCTGTGTTTAAAATGCTGGTGCACGGTGCATACTTAAATGCTTGTTTGAAACAGCTATAACTTTTATTAGAAGCATTTTTGCTCATACATGTATATTACAAAAATGCTTCTATTCAAAACTGAAATACATCCATGTGGATTCCAATTTTGGCTGGAATATCTCTTTAAAGAGTTTTTCTATCCTCAACAATAGATCTATGGATACATTACTATATGATTATATTTGCTAAACATGAATGAATGTAAGGTGCAATATATACATTATTATGTAAGAATTGCTGTTACTGTTTATCTTTGTCCCTGTTTATCTAAGTAGATGAAGACCTATTGTTTCTCATACCAGTGATTATATGTTATTATGTTAATAAAAAACTTTAATAAAAATATTTCAAAATAAAAAAGTTGGGAGTAGGCTAAAAAGTGCAAGCTCGGCATACAGATTGGTTAAATAACAACATCTCGAGACTTCTGCTGACAGCCTCAGACCGACGTATGAAGGACACATGCTTACAAATTTAAGTATGTCTGTGGGTTGCTACCTGAAAGTTATACTATACTAATATTTTTGTGAATCCCGTTTGTTTAACCTGTTTATTTGTGTTCAATTTATGCTAAACCTTTGCTGTCAGTATTTGATATCTGTGGCTATTTTCTGTAGCTGCACTATAAATATGCTATACTAGGTGATTGTCAGGGTATGGCTGAGTGGCATTGGATATCACATAATTTAATATCTCATTTAGCTAATATCTACTATGAATTGATTTCTACTAGAGTGGGTGGTATCGACCTCCCTTTGTTCTCAAACACAGATTTCAAGAACAAAGAAATGGACATTTGGAAAACTCAGGATGTCACTTTACAGAGATTCTTTCTTCTAGGTAATACAATTACCAGGTAATGAACCCCTGGGGGGAGGGAGCCCAAGAGTCTAAGACTTGCAGGAAAGGCAACCACTTTGCATGCAAGAGTTAATTACCCTATGCTGAGTAGAATACACAGAACCCTAGACTCTTCGTCTGAGTTAAAGATATCTAAGAAAATCTACTTTGAAACACAGGTATAGTTGAAAGCATCAATATTGAGATTTTAAAGTACAACCTATGCAAAATTTTCAGTTATGGTGTACCTCAGTATTATATAAATGTATATTTGTGGATCTGAGAGAAATGCCTAACAGCAACATAGTAGATAAGTATCTGCTGAATTGAGTAAGTAGCTATATGGTCAATTTAAAATGTCCAATTTATTTCAAAATAAATAACATTCCTTTGTTTTCCAGGCATATGATATACAGACTAGATTCCAGATATGACTAGTAGATACTAATATATGAATGCCTATATAATGTGTGCCCTGAATCATATCATATTGCGTATACACTAAATATTAAAATGATATTCACAGATATGCAATATTTTTATAAATTACATCAGACTGTCACTCACAAGGTATGTGTGTGATATTAAGATGGAAATTGTAAACTGAGAAAATATTAATTAGATCCATGCTGAAAGTATTAATATCCTTTTAAGTGCCATATAAGTAGTATACTCATGTTTAGTATGAAAATGCTCAGATTAAATCGTATTAAATAATCCCATACATAGTGGACATATTTTTCTGCTGATACAAGAAATAGTGAGTATATTAATATACATTTAAAAATTAAAAAATATATATGACTGTCTGTATTTTCTGTAACACTTTGATAATGAAACTGTTTTTCTTTGTCTATTGCCACTGATGGTTCAGAAATGGTATTACAACCAAAAGACATTTGACTTTTAAAATCCATACATTCCCAGTAAGCCAATGAGATGTTCATCTCCGAAGGGCCTATCAGAGACAAGCTTCCGTTTAGTGCGTATCCAAAATATTCACCAATGATTAGAATAAAAAAATGTGGGATTAATCACGTGATATATTCTCTTGCACTGGAGTGAAAAGGACATGCTGCTGAATTTTTAAGTCTCTGACTTATCTTGCTGCCTTGGTTTACAGAAAGCAACAATGGGCCTATACCTTTTATTTTCTAAATTGCAAATACCTTTCTTATTTATGACGGTGAACTGGATTAATCTGAAAAAGATGACCTCTCAACAGGTTATGCGGTAATGTACTGTATATGGCTGCTCTGTATTTTTAATGTTTTAAATCAAGGTATTCTAAAACTATAGTTTAATTGTAGCTGTAAATTAGAAGGAGATGTATTCTTATATTTAATATTAATTAGATCAAGGGTAGTAAGTATACTGGTATTAAATATTAATGTTTAGAAATAATTTTTGCATTTTAATATCATAAGTTAATTACAGTTATTGCTATATATATATTTTAGAATTTGTCTTATTGTGGCTGAATAAGAGGTTATTCCAGGCCAGACATATCGGCATATAAATTGCCTGTCGCATTAATAATATATATAATTTTCTGGTGTTTTAATTGAAGTGATATAGAACCATTTGTGAGCTAAATAGTTTAATTATCCTCTCCTGAAAGTTATCTCAGATTTATTGAGATTTTGTAAGATTTGTGTGAAGTATCTTGTTATATTGTTTAACTAAGTACTGTTAAAGTAAAGGTCCATATTCTGGTATTCTCATTTGTGGTATTTATTGTGAGTAAAGTTTAATTTTAGAGATATATTGTTATGATCTGTTTTGTATAGAATATTGTAACAGAATAAGCGTATATAATTGATCTATAATCTAGTTTTTACATAAATATAATTCAAGGTGTCTATAAAGATAACAAATCGAGAACAAAGGATTGAATATTAATTATTCATATTCATAATTATAGGATATGCTAACATTTTTATTGGTTGGCAACTGCTAAGATAAGTACTCCAACATTTATACTGGAGATTACTGCTGATATAATAATAAATGCTATTGTAATCTAGTAAATACTAACATTTTTATTGGAGGCACGGCTGATGATTATTATCTTTTATCACATTGATATAATATATTTTGTAGTAAATAGAAATTATTATCTAGAAAACAAAAAAAAATTTTTGCAATATTTTAATTTTTTTTTTTTTTTTCATTGGCCAAAACTGTATTAGCGTTTTAAGTTAACCACATACTAAACCAAAATAATAATGTCTGTTCCTAGAAGTAAATCAATTGAATCTATACATAGTATTGAAATATGTTCCCCAAAATTGCCCATTAGTCAGGCAGAAACGCCTAAAACAGAAACCATTACTTATCTTAAAAATAGATTAAGTATTAAGGGAGCATTAGACACTTACATTAAGATGCTTAAGACTAAGGGCAAAAATATTGCAAATAATATATGGTGTGGCGAAAGTGAAATATTTCAAGGGCTGTTAAAATTTGGCCAACCTCAAAAACCGAGAAATCGCAATGATATAATTTTCAAAACTTGGGGTCTATTCCTCTATATGAGTGATGAAATGTCCAATAAGATTGAAGTACAGAACTCACAATTGGAGCAACTGAGGGGTCAAAATTATTCCTTAAGACTAGGTGAAGAGGAGGTGGAGCAAGTTCAGGATAAAATTAATGTGCTTGCTCAGAACATGACCACCTTACAAAAGTATAACCAAAATTTAGTAGCCCAAATAAAACATTTGAATAAACAACTCGCAGAGAGCCAAAAAGAATTAAGTGAATTTAAAAGACAGTAGCACCATAATGAAACCCCCCCCATTGAAAATAATGAAAATAATAATGCAGGTATTTTAAAAGGCCTAAAAGAATTTATGAGAAATTAACTGCAGCGTATCAGGGAAGAATTTAAACAAAGGACCCCTATTGCGGAAAACTTCCCACATAGACAGTCACCTCATGCTTCAAATTCAGGGAACTGCTATACTTCAGAGTGGAAGGGCAGTTTTAGTAGTGAGTCAGAGGGTGGAACCAGCTATCCAGATAGCCCATATAATACTAATGTATGTAAGGGGTCTCCCCCATAGTAGAAGTAGGGCAGATAGGGAATGCTCCAACCCCAAAAAATAAAGTCGTTAGGAAGACCCAAGATACATCTAATAAGGTATATGACACCCCTAAAATAATTACTTTCTTAAGTGGTGCAGTTCCTAAATTTTAAAAACAGGTAACCACTTCTATAATTGACCACTTAGAGGCCTATGAAAATGCTTTATCCATAATAAATGTTAATAGTGAGCAGTCAAAAATTACATTTCTGCCCTGGGTATTTGAGGGTAAACATCACAAGTTCTTTGCTTCACTAAGGGATATGCATATTATTTCCTGGAGTGAAACAAAGCAGCAGTGCAAAAAAGGAGTTCGGGCAATATTGCACGAAAACAGCCGCTAAAATAGCCATATACGGGTTGAAATGTAGCACCAATCAAAGCCCTATAGAATTCCTTTCTGTACAAAATAGTCCGTACAGTATGGCCGAAGACTACCCCATATTTGAAAGCTCCGAATTTGTGAATTTATTTTACAAAGCATTGCCCGCGCACATCAAAACAAACTGCTCATTGGTCTGGCTGATCAAAGAGAGCACGACGTTATACTCTATTCAGCAGTCCGGTGAACAGGGGAGTAAAAGGGAACCAAGGCCCAGCCCCAAAATTGTGGCAGAAACTAGGGTGTCACCTAGCCCCCTAAACTTTGAGTCCAAGAAGAAAACTTATGTGGAAGTGGCCCGAGAAAACAGGCCTTCTCCACAAAGTTTTGACTCTGCCCCTCTGCCAAAAAGGCCTGAAGTGCAGAGAGAATATACTCAAAATGGGGGGCATACCCGGATAAATATTTATCCCCCAAAGAGATAAATACCCACAAGGTAATCGATATCCCCGTAAAAATAAATACCAAAAGTGGCGAAAATACTCTCAGGATAACCAGACACCACAAGTAAATAGTGCTCCCCAAAATATTAACGCTGAACAAGTTGAACCACAAAGACAATCACGTCAAAATAGAAATGATAGCTATGATTCTGAGGGTTCCCAACGGTCCAGGAATCACTACTCAAAAGATAAGCCCAGGGTTAGAAATAGCTTGTATAGTCAAGTGGGCCAACTTAGTATTCAGTTAAATCAATTATGTACACTATTCATTAATATCAATCAGGCATTGACAGCTAAGCACGCTAATAATACTTTTCTAGGGGTACAGCCAGTGGCCAGCAGTGGACCACAGGCACAGTCATAAATACCCAGGTATTACCTGAGAGAGAGGGGAGAGATATACCAAATGAAATGATTAATGTAAATAATGTTACTAATCATGTTCTCTCCCTACAGCCCAGGATCGGACGATTCAGCTCTGATGACGGGCAGACTCAGCCTGGAAGCTCTAACAAACCTCTTATTTTGCTGTTGTCCTCTAACCTTATTCTCACAGATGAAGTACACAGGAACCCAGTCAGCCATAATATAGATGAAGTGAATGGTGAGAGTGAACAATCTCCTGCATTTGGTATTGTGGCGGATTCAGGTAACTCGTGGCGAAGCCCACAGATGTGTAATCGTGATAATTTTATGTGTGAAATGGTAGAAACTTCAGGGAAATATTATGTATTAGCTGAACTCCAGGACTCAGTTACTAACCCTATCATGGGATTAATTGATACTGGATCTCAGGCAACTATTTGATGCCACAGGTACTACACACAACTAAATGAGCTAACGCCCCACAAGCCTAAACTCAGGGAATTTGATGGTTCACTAATAGGTGTTGGGGGTGACTCTCTCAAAGTTTGGGGTACTGCATGGCTAAAGCTAAAACTGGGGAACAGGGTAATAAGACACCCTGTCATTATAGTGGATCTGCCAACTGATCGTTTAATAATTGGTAGTGATTCCCTGAAGCAATTAAGCACCATAATTGATTGCATAAATAATGTAATTTGGTCACAAGTAAAAAGGCCTATTAATTATTAGGGGTCCGGCATATCTCACACCAGGCATAGCTGTCACGTGGTGGAAGAGAAGCCAGATGCTGTGGAGATTCATTTCAGGAATAACTCTGTACCTGAAATCACTATCCTACAAACAGTCAGAATTTCCTAAGGGGCTCTGATGGTAATACTTTTACAATTTCGCCTGGAAAGATAGCCAATATTTCTCTAGACGGTGATGTATTAACCATATCTCTCCACAAGGGGGATCCTAAGTCCCCTAAAGGGGGAGATCACTCTCAATTCCTTGCAGAAATTGAGAAAGTTAAAGATGATCTATTTATCCCTATGCAAGTACATGACCTTGGAAAAACCAAGTATGCTAAATTAAGCTTAAAACAGGAAGCTAGCTATATAAGCGAAGACTTATTGGCTCAGATAGCTGAACCTAAGGTGATTAAATACCTTTCTTCCCAAGATCTCTGGGTCTATGACTTGGATGACAAATCTGAAAGCTATAATGTCACAGCTAATGTTTATTATCTATTTCTATAGGTAATAAATCAGCAAAGCACCTGTTTTTAGTTTTAAATAAACCCCATAATCAAATATACATTGGCAATGATCTCTTACATAGATATGCCATACAAATAGATTTGATTAACATTTGCCTCTGGAGCAGGTTAAAGGGGGATCCTGAAGTATTTCAGGATGAAAATGCGGCCCTGAAATCAAACCAGCAAATGCCATATGCTATGAAAATGCAGGTATCTAATGATATTATAATCCCTGCTGGGGCTGATAAATTCCTCTTATCCTTACAAGTAAAAAGAGGTCAGAAATTAAAAACTTCTGAAACACTAATATGCATCTCCCATAGAATGCAAAATCTGGGTATAACAATGACCCATACTCCTATGGTAAATATTAGAACTATTACAATACATGTTATTTTGCATAACATGACTCAACAGGATATCACCTTGTCCAAGGTAACTACCAGAGGATATGCTATAGAATCCAGTTACTATACTTTTGGATTCCAGAATAATATAATTGGGCTAATACCTGAAAAATACTTAAAGGGACAGTCTACACCAGAATTGTTATTGTTTTAAAAGATAGATAATCCTTTTATTACCCATTCCTTAGTTTTGCATAACCAACACAGTCATATTAATACACGTTTTACCTCTGTGATTAAATTGTATCTAAGCCTTTGCAAACTGCCCCCTTATTTCAGTTCTTTTCACAGACTTGCATTTTAGCCAATCGGTGCTGGCTCCTAGGTAACTCCACGTATGCATGTATTGGGTACTTGTAAAGCGCAGCTAATCACCCGTAAGGGTCTCAAGGCGCTGCTCATTTTATCAACCTCGGAAGGATGAAAGGCTGAGTGGACCTCGCCGGGGATTGCTACAGAGCTCAGCCACAGTGCCTTAGCATGCTGACCTATCTGTCCGGCATGAGCACAGTGTTATCTATATGACACACATGAACTAACACACTCTAGTGGTAAAAAACTGTCAAAATGCTTTCAGAATAGAGGCGGCCTTCAAGGTCTAATAAATTAGCCTATGAACCTCCTAGGTTTAGCTTTCAATTAAGAATACCAAGAGAACAACGCAAAATTGGTGATAAAAGTAAATTCGAAAATTGTTTAAAATGACATGCCCTATCTGAATCATGAAACTTTATTTTGGACTAGATTGTCCCTTTAGCTGAAGAACAGTTAATAGAACAATCCTTTGCCTCTATGCCAGAGGGATTGGTTACAATTCAGTCTATTTACCCCTTCAGCTCAGAGGAAGGTATCTCTAAAATTGAAGAAGCCTCCCTAGTATTTGATCAGCCGATCAAAGAGCAAGAATACCCCAATGCCCAGAATCATGGGGGCAATGTAAATTATAATCAAGGGGATCTCACCTCTAGGTTGGAAGAAGCCTATGAGATAGGGCAGCCTGAAATCTTTCCAGGATTTCAGCAAATAGTCGAAGAGCAAATCTCCTTAGCTAATGGCTGTTCCAGTCATGATAAACGCTGACAGCTGCGAGAACTCCCGATGGAAAACAAGGATATTTTTGCTAGGGATTCTTATGACTGTGGGACTACAGACCTGCACATTACAAGAATCCAAACAGATCCCAATGCACCACCTGTCTTTGTTAAACAATATAGACTTCCTTTAGCCTCATATGATTGTCTTGCAGAAATCATAGGGAATCTGGAAGAAAGGGGTATCATCAGGCAGGTGCATAGCTTTTATAACAATCCTATCCTAGGTGTCTTTAAGCTCAATGGACAATGGCGTTTGTTAGATGACTTAAGCCAGCTAAACAAACAAGTGTACATGTCTATGTCTGGCTAGCCTGTGCCATATATTGACCAGTGCCTAGCGCAGATGCAGGGATCCAACATATTCACTGCCATTGATTGTGCACAGGGATACTCGACCATAAAAGTACACGAGGAAGACTAGTGTAAGCTTGCATTCTCATTCCAAAAGGTCCAGTATGCATTCCAAAGGCTCCCGTTTGGATACATAAATTCAATACATGAATTTGCTGTATTCATGCATAAGGCTATGCCTGATGCACTGGATAGGGGATGTTATCTTATGTTGATGATGTTTTGATCAAAAGCACGGACTTTAAAAAACACATCACAGAACTTAAACACGTCCTCAGCCAACTTAAAAGGGCAGGTGTCAAATTATCCCTACAAAAAGCTCAATGGTTCCACACTCGTCACTCGTCATGTCTTGGGACATGAAGTTACTTCTGAAGGGTTAAATCCTCAGAAGAAAAAGGTGGAAGCTATAATAAATTCTAAGAACCCAACTAACTTAAAGGAATTGAGATCATTCCTGGGTATGACAGCCATCAGAGAGCTGAAGAGAAAACTCACTCAAGCACCTTGCTTAGCGTACCCTGAAGGGGGTTAACCTTTCTACTTAGAGACAGTTTACACAGATATAAGCATGAGTGCTGTTTTATACCAAAAGCATGATAATTTAAGCAAAGTCATTGCTTATGCGAGCAAAACTTTATCCCCAATAGAAATAAAATTTAGTGATTGCGAAAAAAGCCCTCTTATCTACTGTATGGGCTCTACAAAATTTCCACAGCTATATACAGGGTGGGAAAATTATTGTAGAAACAGCCCACCAGCCTTTGCTATATCTGCAAAGTGAGAGAATAAGAGATGGGAACCTGTCCAATAGCTGCATAACAGCTTGGACTCTTTCCTTACAATGCTGGCCGTTAGAAATTTGCTACAAGCAAAATAAAAAGATTCCAGTCGCACAGGGGCTTGCCGAGCTCCAAGACTGTACTGCTAAGGATCATGGGGAAGAGTTATTAGAAGATGATTTCCCGGAGGAACAATTGCTTTCCCCATATAAAATATATAATGAGGACCAGTGTCAAACATTACCTTGGGTGTATGTTAATGGTTGTTCTTACCATGCCACTATTGAAAATCAGCGCAGATTAGTTGCTTGCAGTGGTATAGTTTGGGCGAATTAATTCCCAAATATTTCTGTAGGTTCCAACATTGGACCAAGATCCAGTCAAGTTGCAGAACTAACTGCTGTTCTAAAAACTATTGAAATGGCTATTGAACAAGGTATTCATGAATTTGTGATCATTACTGACTCAAATTATGTGCATGACAGTTTTGTTGAATACCTGCCAATTTGGAAAAGAAATGGCATGCAGAAAACGAACAACAAACCAGTCATCATGGCAAGTTGTTCTGCGAGATTGATGAATTAGTGGTATCCTATGTTTTAACCATACACTGGAAAAAGACCAAGGGTCATTCCAGGATTCTAGGTCCGAATAGGGAAGGCAATGACCTTGCAGATTTCTTAGCCAAACAAGGAGCCATAACTGGAGAACTCCTTAATATCGACCACTTAATGGGCACAATTCAGGTAGAAGCCATTACCAGAAACCAGGCTAAACAACAAAAGCAGCGTAACCTGGTACAATGGAGTCAGGGTTCTCCTAGTGAGGACCTGATCACTAGTCAAAAAGAAGACTCCGTTATAGGTATCTTCTATAAACACATAGAAGATCCTGAAAACAACCCCATCTCAAAAGAGGACGGTATTGGCAAGGAAGATCTTAGAATCTTAATGAAGTCCAGATCACAATTCAAATTAAATTTACAGGATGGTTTGTTAATTAGAACCTCCAAAACAGGCATCCACCAATGGGTGGTAAATACAAAGTTCAGAGGTCTCCTGCTTCAACATGCCCATGCTGCTCCCCCATCTGGCCATTGTGGTGCCAAATTAACATATGAAATATTCCGTGACTATGCCTTTTGGCCGCACATGTTGAAAGATGTTCAAACCTACTGTCAAGGGTGTTTAATCTGTCCACAGTTCCAACCCACTGCGCCAACGCATAGAGCGCCATTGCAGAAAAGGGGGATGGTAATGCCATGGTCAGATATACAAATTGATTTTATTGGTCCAGTAACTAGGTCATCAAGAGGTAACAGATATATGTTGACAGTAACATGCCTGTTTACTAAATGGGTAGAGTGCATCAGTGCACCTAACAATAATGCTGAAACATGCGCAGCATTGCTCATCAACCACATGTTTTCCAGATTTGGTTTGCCCCAGAGAATCAAATCCGATCAGGGAATCCACTTCACTAGTGAAGTGATGACCAAGATGTGGAAAATACTAGGGGTTAAAAGGAAGCTCCATATTGCATATAGAGCTGCCTTTAGTGGTGGTGTAGAGCATTACAACCAGTCCATTGTGAAAATCCTCAAAAAGTTTGTGAGTGAAACAGGTAAAGACTGTAGTGCTACTAAGATGTCACCTTTTGAATTGATGACTGGTAAAAGAATGGTTCTACCTCAACATCTATTGTACCGTACATCAGACCAGAACTTGATAAATGCTGCCAATACACATCGATATGTGGAGAACTTAATGAAGCATCTACAATATGCTTTTGTATTTGCTCAAAGAAACATAGAAAAGTCTGCAATTGCCGCTAAAACCTATAATGGTCTCAAAATGACCAAAAAGGAATATTAACTTAATGATAAAGTTAACTTTGGAAGAGATCAGATAAAGGAGTAGAAATTTCTTCCATCATGGAAAGGTCCTTTTGTCATTACTGACAAAATATCTCCAGTTGCCTATAAAATAAGGATCACTAAAAATGATACTTTTATGGATAAATGGGTCCATTTTAATCAGTTGTGAGGATGCCATCCTAGATCCCAACTACAAGTCATAGAGGGAGAAGGAAGTGTCATATCCCCAAATGCACTAAAGAAATATTGTAGTTTAAAGATGCCTAGCTAAAAGAGCATAAATATGAGGATAGAAAAATAACAGACTCTCTTCATAGTTATACTGTCTATAATGCATATAATGTAAGTACCCTCACCAATTACATGGGTTTTCAGTCAATTTCTAATACATTTGTCCTACATATATTGAAAATTGAAAGGGGGATTTATGTCAGGGTATGGCTGAGTGGCATTGGATATCACATAATTTAATATCTCATTTAGCTATTATCTACTATGAATCGATTTGCCTGCACTGTGAATGACACTAGAGTGGGTGGTATCGACCCCCCCTTTGTTCTGAAACACAGATTTCAAGAATAAAGAAATGGACATTTGGAAAACTCAGGATGTCACTTAACAGAGGATCTTTCTTCTAGGTAATACAATTACCAGGTAATGAACCCTTGGGGAAAGGCAACCACTTTGCATGCAAGAGTTAATTACCCTATGCTGAGTAGAATACACAGAACCCTAGACTCCTCATCTGGGTTAAAGATATCTAAGAAAATCTACTTTGAAAAACACATGTAGTTGAAAGCATCAACATTGAGATTTTAAAGTACAACTTATGTCAAATTTTCAGTTATGGTGTACCTCAGTATTGTATAAATGTATATTTGTGGATCTGAGAGAAATGCCTAACAGCAACATAGTAGATAAGTATCTGCTGAATTGAGTAAGTAGCTATATGGTCAATTTAAAATGTCCAATTTATTTCAAAATAAATAACATTCCTTTGTTTTCCAGGCATCTGATATACAGACTAGATTCCAGATATGACTAGTAGATACTAATATATGAATGCCTATATAATGTGTGCCCTAAATCATATTGCGTATACACTAAATATTAAAATAATATCCACAGATATGCAATATTTATATTAATATGGTATAATAATCAAATATAAATCTAGCTACTGTATATGAAATTACAACAGACTACCACTCACAATGTATGTATGTGATATTAAGATGGAAATTGTAAACTGAGAAAATATTAATTAGATCCATGCTGAAAGTATTAATATCCTTTTAAGAATGTCTGTATTTTCTGTAGCACTTTGATAATGAAACTGTTTTTATTTGTCTACTGCCACCGATGGTTCAGAAATGGTATTACAACCAAAAGATATTTGACTTTTAAAATCCATACATTCCCAGTAAGCCAATGAGATGTTCAGCTTCGAAGGGCCTGTCAGAGACAAACTTCCATTTAGGTTGTATCCAAAATATTTACCAATGATTAGAATAAAAAAGTGTTGGATTTATCACGTGATATATACTTTTGCACTGGAGTGAAAAGGACATGCTGCTAAATTTTTAAGTCTCTGACTTATCTTGCTGCCTTGGTTTACAGAAAGCAACATTGGGCCTAAACCTTTTATTCTCTAAATTGCAAATACCTTTCTTATTTATGACGGTGAACTGGATTTATCTGAAAAAGATGAACTGTCATCTGGTTATGCGGTTGCTCTATATTTTTAATGTTTTAAATCAAGGTATTCTAAAACTATAGTTTAATTGTACTGTAGCTGTAAATTAGAAGGAAATGTATTCTTATATTTAATATTAATTAGACCAAGGGTAGTATTTATACTGGTATTAAATATTAATGTTTAGAAATAATTTTTGAAATAATATCATAAGTTAATTACAGTTATTGCTATATATGTATTTTAGAATTTGTCTTATTATGGCTGAATAAGAGGTTATTCCAGGCCAGACATATTGGCATATAATTTGGCTGTTGCATTAATAATATATGTAGGGTCACTTCTTTTGTTCCTTAGCTCTGCTCTGGCTGATAAGGGTGCGGCACACATTTTCTTCAGGGCCCTGGGGTGACCACTGAAATCACACACACATGCAACTGAGTGTTTTCACAAAAGTCCCGTTTATTTGAAGAACACACAAAGAATTTATAGGAATGTATACGTCATACATGAGGTCACAGGAAATATATAAAAAACGTAGTTAACTTCACATCTGCATAAGGGGCCCACAGGAAATAAGAATGTTGTTATAGCACATAACAGAATATGCCCATATCCATTTGTAGAGAGGAACTTATATTAGAAACATATGTTACAACTTATACAAAAAGAAACTTGTGGAATGCTGCTTTATAAACATTTGATACTAGATTTAAAGTTACCCTCAATATGCTTAATATGTGAGATTCAAATTACCCATATAACATAATATATATAATATATATACATACACATATATACACATATATATATATATATATATATATATACACACACATATACACATACATACCCATCATTCCCCTCTTTGATCACATTGTGATCACATAACCTGTAATGTTCCTACAATATAAACTATCTGGGTCTACCTCTAATTAAATTTTGCAGTTGAACTTTTTCTGCATCTTGTATCATACCTGATATTTTCTTTCCTAAAGTACAAGACATGTAACAGTTAAACAATGTTAATAATAGTAAACAAATAGGTGTAAAGTGTTCAGCATCTTCAGGTGCGTAATAACATGCCGTTATTAATACTATTGGGATATACACAAAGATCAATATTCCCATTAGGAAAAGGAAGATCTTGCAGAAATGTCTTGGATCCATGATTGAGATCGTCATCCTGGTCTTTGTGAGGAGTGATCGATACCTTATCACCCACTTCTCCTTTGTGAGGGGTGACCGATAGCTTGTCACCCGCTTCTCCTCTCTTTGGACAGAGTTTCACTCGTGAAGCGTGTATCCAGATGTCCTTGTCATCAGTCAGTACGGCAGTCCTGGTTACAGCGATCACAGTGACTGGCTTGCTGAACGGGAAACCTCCTTTCTTTGCTTTATTCAGCTGGCGAATGCAGACCAGATCTCCAGGCTTGAAAGGATGGGTTGGTTCCTGTGAGGGAAGAGGTAAACGGGAAGACACATCACCATAGATGCCATTCAATTTATCAATCAATTGTTTTACATATTGTTCCTTAATACAATCTAAATCACCATTTTTAATGATAAGTGGGCCTTTTACCCATGGAGTTGGGAATGGTCTACCCATTAGGACCTCAAATGGAGACAACCTGGTTGTCCTATTTGGGGTCATTCTGATTTCTGCTAAAATAGCAGGTAAATATTTTTGCCATTTAACCCATGTACCTGCTGTTGCCTTTAAAAGTTTTTCCTTGATATTGCGATTCATTCTTTCTACAATCCCTGAGCTTTGAGGATGGTAGGGAATGTGAAAGTTCCAATTAATCTGTAACCATTCTACTAACTCATGTGTGATTTTACTAATGAACGCTGGACCGTTATCAGAATTAATCTGAAGCGGACAACCAAATCTGGGAATTATTTCAGTGGCTAAAATTTTAGCGACTGTTTTTGCATCTTCCCTCTGGGTAACAAAAGCTTCTGGCCACTTAGAAAATTGGTCAACTATTACAAGCAAATATAATTGTTTAGTGCCAGTTTTTTTGGAATATGTGTAAAATCAATTTGTAGATGTGTGAATGGGGCTGTAGGTGGGGGTAAGTGGTCATGCTGGGCTTTATTGGGAATGGTTGCATTGGTCTGTAAGCAATATACACATCTATTAATATATGCCTTGCAATGATCACCTATACCTCTAATGTAGAAAGATTGCTTCAACAAGTTAGTTGTTGGTTTTATACCTAGGTGTCCAACACCATGGGCTTGTGCTATAAAGAGTGGTGCACTGCTTTCCGGTATGCCCACCTTCCCCTCTTTAGAAAACAAACCATTCTCATCTAAAGCTAACCCATTAGTAGTCCAGAAAGATATGTCACTAGGAGTGGCATGTCCCTGGAGTTCAAGAAGCATATGGTCTGTAGGACATGAAGGTGGGGCTAAAACAGCATACATACGGATGGTGGATTTGGGTGTATGAGAAACATAAGCAGCCTCTTTAGCAATTTTATCTGCAAGTGCATTACCCAAGGAAATAGGGTCAGACTTGTATGTATGTGTACGGCAATGTATGATCACTATGTCCTTTGGGAGTTGTATGGCCTCTAAAAGTTCATTAATCAGGTCTGTATGAGAGATGGTCTTGCCATCTGCTGAAACAAAACCACGTTGTTTCCATATCATACCAAAATCGTGCACAACCCCAAAAGCATAGCGAGAGTCAGTGTAAATGTTAACAGATTTATTTTCAAACAATTTACATGCTTTTGTAAGTGCTATTAATTCTGCAGCTTGTGCAGAAGGATAAGGAATGGGGCCTGCATCTAGAACAATGTCTGGTAGTTGCACAACGACATAGCCTGTCTTATAAATACCATCACTAGGTCGGGAACAAGAACCATCAACAAACACATTATCAGCATGGTCAAAAGGTTTATCCATCAAGTCAGGTCTTGGTGTGGTAATGTGGTGTATTACCTCTATACAATCATGATCTGTTGGAAAGTCTGGTGATCCTGTAAGTAAGGCACTAAGTATTTGAGTTGGCCCTGAGGATACACTACTATATTTAATAGTCAGATTTGTATTATTCAGTAATATACATTCATAACCAGAAAGTCTTTGAGAAGTCATGTGTTGGGTAGTGACATTTTTTACAAGATGTAAAACTTGGTGACTAGTGTGTAGTACTATTGGATGGCCTAATGTGATTGTTTCAACCATCTCTACAGCCATGGCGCAAGCTGCCAATGCTCGGAGACACGCCGGCATCCCTTGTACCGGTATTGGAACTACTTTGGAAAAGAAAGCTACGGGACGCATATTGCCTCCACCATGCTCTTGGGCACAGACAGCAGCCATGGTTTTACAATTGTCCCTCGCATACAAGTGAAATGGTTTACAATAATCAGGTAGTCCTAAAGCAGGGGCACTAATAATGCTAGTCTTCAGAGCTATGTAGGATTTAGTCATGTCTGTGGTCCATTGTATATGTTCAGGGCTATCCCCTTTTGTGGCTTGCCTTAGAATGGAATCATGATGGGAGCACTCAGGAATCCATTGTCTGCAATAATTAATCATACCTAGAAAGGTGAGCATGTCCTTTCTAGTAACTGGCTTTGGGATCTGTTGAATCGCTTGGATTCGTTTGGGACTAATGGACCGGTGGCCTTGGGAAAGCACAAAACCAAGGTAATCCACTTTTGTCACTCCTACTTGTAGCTTATGTTTTGCTATTTTATGACCTTCAGCAGCAAGGTGTTTTAACAGACTTATTGTATCTACTGTATTAGCCTCCTGGTTAGGACTACACAACAGTAGGTCATCGACGTACTGAAGGAGGACCGAACCGTGGCTGGGAGTCCATGACCGCAAGGTACGTTGGAGCACCAGCGAGTAGACCGCAGGTGAGGCCACATAGCCTTGAGGGGGGCGTGTCCAGGTAAGCTGACGCCCATCATAATAAAAAAACATAAGTAGCTGTGTCTCAGGGTCCAATCGGACTGAAAAAAATGCGTTAGCTAAATCAATGACTGTAAATATACAGGCATCATGTGGAATGGCTGTGAGTAAGGTTGTAACATCTGGGACAATTGGGGCAATTGGGATTACTAATTCATTAATTGCCCTTAGGTCTTGTACTAACCTATATTCATTGTCTTTCTTTGGGATCGGATTTATGGGGGTATTATAGGGAGAAACTACTGGACGGAGGATTCCTTGTTTAAGGAATTCCTCTATCATGGGTCTTATCCCTTCTTTCTTTTCTCTAGACAATGGATATTGTTTAATAAACACTGGAGTAGTATTAGGTTTTAATCTGGCTTTATATGGGGTACACTGAACTAAACCAACGTCAAGTTTTGAAGATGCCCATACAGAGGATGGGACATCTGTCAATATGTCATTAAAAAAACACAGGTTAGTGGACCCTAGACTCACGTCTAACCCACCCTGTCTAGTGACAGCTACTTTCAAACCAAGGGGACCCATAAGATCACGACCCAAAAGGTTAAGGGGACACCCAGTTATAATACGAAATGGGTGCAAAAGTTGCTGGCCAGTACAGGGTACCCTAACTTCAAGTGGTGGTGTGATGCGAGTCTGAGTCAGCACTCCATTAATCCCTAGAGAAGGTTCAGATTTTCCAGTAATGCCATCATACATATCTGAGCATAAGGCAGAGCATGTAGCTCCTGTGTCTACTAGAAATGGTAGGGGTTCTCCCTCTACTTCTAGGACTAAGTACGGTTGCTCATGATAACTTGTTGACACCACTGGAAAAATTGGAGTGCTACCTTCTAGGCACCCCTATGGCCATTGTATGTTGTGTTTGGGTGCCTCCATGGGTGCAGGGGCTATGTAAGGCTGTCTGTTATACTGTCGGGGATTGTAAGGGGGGCCAGAATTATTAGGGGGTTTTGGGCATTCATTTTTCCAATGTCCCTGTTCCCCACAGTTAAAACAATGTGTTCTGTTTGAAGTATAATTCCCTCTAGCTCTTCCTCTAGCTCTCCCTCTACCTCTCACATACATTCTATTACTCCCTGTATTATCCCTTTCCCTGGCCTGGAATGGATCACAATGTTGTAAACTCTGCTTTTGATAAAAAGCAGCATTTTTTCCTTCTAATTTCCTGATGTCAAAACAACCTGCCCCTTCTTTTTCATGAATTCTTTTCAAGAATTCTGCTGGAGTCAACTCTGGCCAATCAGAGACAAGTTGTTTCACCAACAAAGAAAACTGAGGTTGCATATTACTAATGCAAGTCTGGACCTTCAGAGAGCCCATTGCATCTCCTGATTCCATTCCAGCCTCTTCCTTCCAGCATTTATAAAAACGCTTAACAAATTCTACTACTGTTTCCTTTGTATTCTGTTTGCACGCTAGTGCAATTGACATACTTTGTTTATCCTTCCATATTCTATGCATTTCTATACTTAATTCTGTCCACATTTCATCAAGTCCTTCACGTGTGTTTAGGGCATAGTTAATTGTTGGATCTCGACTCAATTTACTAATACTCTTTACATTACCCCACTCCCAACCTGATTCAGGGTCATAGTCTAGAAGTGCATCAATAATAATTCTTATATCTGTCTGTGTCATGTTTTGTCCTTGTAACATTCTTTTTAAATACATAATACAAGCTGATGGATGTTGACGGGGATTTGGGGCTCCCTTGGTAATTTCCCTTAATTCACCCGGGGACAAAGGTTTAATAATTAATTGGTCTCCCACAGTAAGAAATGGCATACTAGCTTCTGGTACAGCTGCCTCCTCCTCCTCTACTTCTTCATTCCCTCTTTTATATTGTGGGGTTATTGTAGGGGGGTAGGAAGGTGTTACTGGTTCAACCTTAATCGGGGGGTTGGGCATAATTGGGGGTTTAGTGACCTGGTATCGGGGAGTTACAGAAGGTCCTGGCAAGGTCCATTCCTGGGGTACCTGAGCAGAGGCAATAGCAATAGTCTCTAGATCTAAAGTCCACCAAAGAAAACAAGTGAGAGCGCTAGTATAAAATAAAATATAACCTTTATTTGGTATATATAAAATAAAGTAGGACAACACAGTGCCAAAAGAGACAATATGGGGCACCTCTGGCTGGCAGGCTTACGCGTTTCGGCATAGCCGTAATCATAGCATACTGAAGCCAGCCACAGGTGTTCCTTATGTACATAAGTAAGAACAACCTCATTGGCTAAAAACATATTGAGAAACAACACGCCCTGAGTTTATTTTAACCCCATATATACTGGTTGTGAACAAAAGATGACAGAGCAACAAGAAGTCATGAGTCCATTTTTTGTACATATATATATTTTTCTTTCCCGGTATTAACAAATAAATGAAAAATTATACCATATTTAAATACTATTATCTGCAGTGTATTTGTTTAACCTGGGCATTCTTTAACAAAAAACCATGGTCTACAATCAACATGATATAAATTATGAATTAAAGGTCTAACAAGTAGCAAAGAGTTATTTAACTTTCAAAAATGCTTATTTTCTGAGTTTGTGATTGTATCACATACATGAGAGTAAGGGCCACTTTTTCAGGCTTCTGATAACCTATTACACCACTATGCGTTCATGTATAACGCTTAATAGTTTAGACCCACTCTCTGTGATAAAAAACAAAACACAAAAGCAAAATAAGTTGAAAAATTACCTCTATGCATTGATGTATGAAATATACAAATATAGAGACACAATCCCCTATTTTCTTAATCCGTAGAATTACATATTGTTTGGAAAATCTAAGAAGACCTATATTCTAAGAGATGGAATAGTTAGTGATTATATCTCTAGATCGAAACTGTAATATGTACATATATACAAATCAGTGTAATGTTTTAGATGATTGTTTGTTTTGTATAAATAGCAGTAAGAATAATCTTGAGGAATATAATTGTAGGCATAACAAGGAATAATACATTCAATTCTATTCCCAGTAATTTATAAGATCAAACTCAGAGTTCAATCCTTTTGGGACTCTGGTTTCCATCTTAAAAATCCACAGCATCTCTCTTTTAGAGAGTGCTACTTCACGATCACCCCCTCTTCTCGGTCTAGGTACCATATCAATAGGTTGCCAAGAAAAGCAAGTCAGATCTTGTTCGTGGATTTGTGCGAAGTGATGTACTATAGGAGTAGTAGCCTTGCCCACTCTAATGGTGGACAGGTGCTTTCTAATCCTACTTCTGATGTCCCTAGTGGTGAGCCCAATGTATTGTTTTCCACATCTAGTGCAGGTAATGCAATAGATCACGAAGGTAGATGTACAATTTAGGCAGAAATTTATATCATAAGAGATACCAGTCACAGTGGAGCAAAATTGTTCTGACACAGTCAGATATTCACATGCCCCACATCTAGAACTACCACATCTGTAGGACCCTTTGCTAGTTAACCAAGCACTTCCTTGTGAAATGGATTTTGGTAGGACAGTTGGAGACAAGATATTTCCTAGAGTTTTATTGCGTCTATAGGAACATCTAAGTCCTCCTTTCACGCATTGTATTAGTCTGTCATCTGCCACCAGCATATTAAAATGATGTTTTACAATATTACAGACCTCTTCATACTGGTCGCTGTAGTCTGTCACAAAGGTTACCCCTTTCATGGGGTCCTTAGTTTTCCGATCCTTTTCTTTTAAAAGATCTTGTCTGTTCAGATTCCCAACTTCTCTCTGGGCCCTATTGACCACCTTTTTTGGATAGCCTCTCTGTAGGAGGCGCTTTTTAACTTCCATCATCTGTTTCTCACCTTCTCTGGTGTCAGAGCAATTACGTTTTGCCCTCATAAGTTGACCTTTCGCTATGCCATACGGGACATGCTTGGGGTGGCAGCTCTTGGCATGCAACAAAGAGTTGCCTGAGATTGGTTTTCTGTACAGACATGTTTTTACTGAGCCCTGAGGGCTACCACTTAAAACTACATCCAGATAGTTGATCTGAGTCTGTTGAATCTCACTCGTAAATTTAAGGCCTATGTCATTGACATTCAGCCCTTCAATGAATGTTTTCAGGACATCATATTCACCGTGCCATATGACAATCAAATCGTCGATAAAACGACGATAGAAAACAATACAATTACGTGATGGGTTCCTATCTCCAAAGATGTCCAAAGATGTGGGACAGCTCCCACCAACCCATGAAGAGGTTGGCATAGGAGGGGGCAAACTTAGCCCCCATCGCCGTCCCACATCTCTGGAGATAAAAGACACCCTGAAACTCAAAAAAGTTGTGAGTTAATAAAAACTCAGTCACCTGCAAAATATACTGTTGGAAATCTGTCGTGAAAGAGGACCAATTTTTTAGAAAAAATGATACAGCTTCCAATCCTTTAGAATGTGGAATGGTGGAATACAGTGCTGTAACATCTATGGTTGCCCATAGATGTGCCCCTTCCTGCCATTTAATGTCCTGTACCAAATTCATTAAATGCTTGGTATCTTTGAGAAAACTGGGGAGTGATTCCACAAATGGATGTAGGATCATATCCAACCATTGGGACAGATGTTCAAAAAGGGACCCTATACCACTTACGATTGGACGTCCTTTGACATCCTGTAGGGACTTGTGCACTTTTGGGAGGTGATGGAAAACAGGAGTAACCGGATGTTCAACGTATAAGTATGACATAGTCTCTTTATCAATAAAGCCATTTTCCATCCCTTCATCCAAAAGGTGCAATAGTTCTCTCTGAAAACGGAAGGTTGGATCGGTTGGTAGCACTGAATAGCAGCAATCATCATTTAGTTGACGCAATGCTTCGTTTATATAATCAATTCTATTCAGTACTACCACCGAGCCGCCTTTATCCGCATTTTTCACCACAATATTCTGGTTATTAGCCAGAGAGGAAAGGGCTTCCCTTTCAGCTCTGCCCAAATTATCAGGTCTCTGTTTTGGAGACTTTGATAGTGTTCTTAAATCACTCTCCACTCTTTTATAGAAGTTTTCAATAACTGTTCCCCTACTATGTATGGGGTAAAATTTAGAAGGCGATTTAAGACTTTTCACTTTATTTGTGCTGAGTCTGGCCCCTGGCTGATCGCCTTCTATAAAAAGAGTGTTGAGTTAAACCAAGTCACAAGAGTCAGGAAACGAAAGGTCAGTGTTGAGATTAGTGGTAACCCACTTTATACCCCGACTTTCATCTGGTGGTATTTCATCTCCACCTGAAAAATGACCCTTCAATGTAACATTGCGAATTAGACGATTTACATCAATTACAGTTTTAAAGAGATTGAAACTTGTAGATGGCACAAATCCCAGTCCCAGGCTCAGTACATATATCTGAGTCTCAGACAATGTTTCATCTGAAAGATTAATTACACATGTTACTTGTACTTCGTTTCCTTCCTTGTCTCTCTCAGTTTGTACCCTCTTTTTGCCTGTCCCATAGCCCCTCCCCTGTCGGGGTTGCTCTGGGGCAAGGAAAAAACCTGCTGTACTTGTTCATGTCCAATATCAGGGTTAGCGGGTAAAGCTGACCTCATGGCATTAGCCATGGTATTAGCCACAATTACATCTCTTTGGGATACTGCTGGCTCACTGGCTTTATACTTAGTGTTAGTTTCCCTTTGTTTTATTGCAGGATCTACCTCTGATGTTCTATTGTATGTGGGTGCACTGTATGCTATTCCCTCAGTTTGTTTATGTTTAAGGATTCCTTTCTGTGGTATAAGCTCATCCCCACTAGTACTGTCCCCTGATTCTGCCTCGGTGTCTGAAAAAGTTACTTGTGACTGTCTTCTCCCTCTTCTATTTCGTCTTCCCCTATTGCGGTTCTGTTGCCTACGAACTTGTGTACGTCTAGATCTATTCCACACATACACTGAATCAGTGTCATAATCAGTCTGATCTCGGATATATTTATTGTGTTTAGTATTAATAATAGTTCTTTTTGCTTCTGCTATAGTGTCTCGTAATACAGTATCAAATCGACCATAATCTACATCCTCTTTTCTAGAGTTAAGTTCCATTTGTATCTCACATATGTTATCTCTAACAGTAGACAATAATTTTGATTTGTAATCACATAATAGTATCATAAGCCTCACAGAACATTCCGTTAATATTGAGTTCCAAGCTTTTATAAAATCAGTATCATTAGTATCAAAAGTGGGGTACTTATTTACCCTTAACCCCCTAGGGACAATACATAATTCAACATATTTATTCATAGACCAAATGTCCCATTGAAGTTTTATTTCCCTGATTTTTAGCTTCTCCATATCGTCAAAAAGTTCTCCTAGTGAGGAATAGGCTTTATCCGTTGAAAAAATTCTTGATAGCTCTGTATCAGGTTCACCCCCAGTCTCTATAGGTTGCAGTGAAAAGTACTGTGATACTATTTGATCGTCCATAACAAGATTGTTACCCTGCATGTTGGGAATAGGTCTCTCTAGCGTCGCCTGGAACGCTTAATAATATATACCAAAGACACAAAGTGAGAAAACCTAATACCCAACAGGAATTAAACAACGTCCCATCTCAAATGTACTGCACAGAACAGGAGCAATTTAAGCAAACAGTCTCAGGTATTGGACAGATGTCGAAATAAAGTTCAGGCAATAAGGTAGTGGTGCGTGATACAGGAAATGCAGATATATAGATAGAATGATACAGTCTCACCTCTGTTATATGTATTTCGGTTCACACTGTATTCCGCTCTTTCTCCTTTTATGATCACAGAATACCGCTGAGCTTTTGCACACTCGTCCCCACCAGGGGGGGGAGGCGTATACAGTGCTGTATCAGTTGTAATCCACAAACCGTTCCATAGATCTTTACACTCACTTGCCGCTTGCCGAATGTTCAGCAGATTCACTCCTTCTGAGGATCAGAGGCCTACCGCCCACCAGGGGGCGTGTCCAGAACTCTACCGGACAATCCTCCAATCCAAGTGCTCGACTGCTTTCGTCACACCTGTTGTCCACCAATCCCGGGACCGCAGTCTGGAACCATAGGAATCCTCCGCTCAGGTAGTCGGAACCTTCGTACCAAACCGGCTTCTCACATGTGTGGTAATAGGATATCCCAGTTGCCGGGCTAATACCATGGCTAATGCCATGAGGTCAGCTTTACCCGCTAACCCTGATATTGGACATGAACAAGTACAGCAGGTTTTTTCCTTGCCCCAGAGCAACCCCGACAGGGGAGGGGCTATGGGACAGGCAAAAAGAGGGTACAAACTGAGAGAGACAAGGAAGGAAACGAAGTACAAGTAACATGTGTAATTAATCTTTCAGATGAAACATTGTCTGAGACTCAGATATATGTACTGAGCCTGGGACTGGGATTTGTGCCATCTACAAGTTTCAATCTCTTTAAAACTGTAATTGATGTAAATCGTCTAATTCGCAATGTTACATTGAAGGGTCATTTTTCAGGTGGAGATGAAATACCACCAGATGAAAGTCGGGGTATAAAGTGGGTTACCACTAATCTCAACACTGACCTTTCGTTTCCTGACTCTTGTGACTTGGTTTCACTCAACACTCTTTTTATAGAAGGCGATCAGCCAGGGGCCAGACTCAGCACAAATAAAGTGAAAAGTCTTAAATCGCCTTCTAAATTTTACCCCATACATAGTAGGGGAACAGTTATTGAAAACTTCTATAAAAGAGTGGAGAGTGATTTAAGAACACTATCAAAGTCTCCAAAACAGAGACCTGATAATTTGGGCAGAGCTGAAAGGGAAGCCCTTTCCTCTCTGGCTAATAACCAGAATATTGTGGTGAAAAATGCGGATAAAGGCGGCTCGGTGGTAGTACTGAATAGAATTGATTATATAAACGAAGCATTGCGTCAACTAAATGATGATTGCTGCTATTCAGTGCTACCAACCGATCCAACCTTCCGTTTTCAGAGAGAACTATTGCACCTTTTGGATGAAGGGATGGAAAATGGCTTTATTGATAAAGAGACTATGTCATACTTATACGTTGAACATCCGGTTACTCCTGTTTTCCATCACCTCCCAAAAGTGCACAAGTCCCTACAGGATGTCAAAGGACGTCCAATCGTAAGTGGTATAGGGTCCCTTTTTGAACATCTGTCCCAATGGTTGGATATGATCCTACATCCATTTGTGGAATCACTCCCCAGTTTTCTCAAAGATACCAAGCATTTAATGAATTTGGTACAGGACATTAAATGGCAGGAAGGGGCACATCTATGGGCAACCATAGATGTTACAGCACTGTATTCCACCATTCCACATTCTAAAGGATTGGAAGCTGTATCATTTTTTCTAAAAAATTGGTCCTCTTTCACGACAGATTTCCAACAGTATATTTTGCAGGTGACTGAGTTTTTATTAACTCACAACTTTTTTGAGTTTCAGGGTGTCTTTTATCTCCAGAGATGTGGGACGGCGATGGGGGCTAAGTTTGCCCCCTCCTATGCCAACCTCTTCATGGGTTGGTGGGAGCTGTCCCACATCTTTGGAGATAGGAACCCATCACGTAATTGTATTGTTTTCTATCGTCGTTTTATCGACGATTTGATTGTCATATGGCACGGTGAATATGATGTCCTGAAAACATTCATTGAAGGGCTGAATGTCAATGACATAGGCCTTAAATTTACGAGTGAGATTCAACAGACTCAGATCAACTATCTGGATGTAGTTTTAAGTGGTAGCCCTCAGGGCTCAGTAAAAACATGTCTGTACAGAAAACCAATCTCAGGCAACTCTTTGTTGCATGCCAAGAGCTGCCACCCCAAGCATGTCCCGTATGGCATAGCGAAAGGTCAACTTATGAGGGCAAAACGTAATTGCTCTGACACCAGAGAAGGTGAGAAACAGATGATGGAAGTTAAAAAGCGCCTCCTACAGAGAGGCTATCCAAAAAAGGTGGTCAATAGGGCCCAGAGAGAAGTTGGGAATCTGAACAGACAAGATCTTTTAAAAGAAAAGGATCGGAAAACTAAGGACCCCATGAAAGGGGTAACCTTTGTGACAGACTACAGCGACCAGTATGAAGAGGTCTGTAATATTGTAAAACATCATTTTAATATGCTGGTGGCAGATGACAGACTAATACAATGCGTGAAAGGAGGACTTAGATGTTCCTATAGACGCAATAAAACTCTAGGAAATATCTTGTCTCCAACTGTCCTACCAAAATCCATTTCACAAGGAAGTGCTTGGTTAACTAGCAAAGGGTCCTACAGATGTGGTAGTTCTAGATGTGGGGCATGTGAATATCTGACTGTGTCAGAACAATTTTGCTCCACTGTGACTGGTGTCTCTTATGATATAAATTTCTGCCTAAATTGTACATCTACCTTCGTGATCTATTGCATTACCTGCACTAGATGTGGAAAACAATACATTGGGCTCACCACTAGGGACATCAGAAGTAGGATTAGAAAGCACCTGTCCACCATTAGAGTGGGCAAGGCTACTACTCCTATAGTACATCACTTCGCACAAATCCACGAACAAGATCTGACTTGCTTTTCTTGGCAACCTATTGATATGGTACCTAGACCGAGAAGAGGGGGTGATCGTGAAGTAGCACTCTCTAAAAGAGAGATGCTGTGGATTTTTAAGATGGAAACCAGAGTCCCAAAAGGATTGAACTCTGAGTTTGATCTTATAAATTACTGGGAATAGAATTGAATGTATTATTCCTTGTTATGCCTACAATTATATTCCTCAAGATTATTCTTACTGCTATTTATACAAAACAAACAATCATCTAAAACATTACACTGATTTGTATATATGTACATATTACAGTTTCGATCTAGAGATATAATCACTAACTATTCCATCTCTTAGAATATAGGTCTTCTTAGATTTTCCAAACAATATGTAATTCTACGGATTAAGAAAATAGGGGATTGTGTCTCTATATTTGTATATTTCATACATCAATGCATAGAGGTAATTTTTCAACTTATTTTGCTTTTGTGTTTTGTTTTTTATCACAGAGAGTGGGTCTAAACTATTAAGCGTTATACATGAACGCATAGTGGTGTAATAGGTTATCAGAAGCCTGAAAAAGTGGCCCTTACTCTCATGTATGTGATACAATCACAAACTCAGAAAATAAGCATTTTTGAAAGTTAAATAACTCTTTGCTACTTGTTAGACCTTTAATTCATAATTTATATCATGTTGATTGTAGACCATGGTTTTTTGTTAAAGAATGCCCAGGTTAAACAAATACACTGCAGATAATAGTATTTAAATATGGTATAATTTTTCATTTATTTGTTAATACCGGGAAAGAAAAATATATATATGTACAAAAAATGGACTCATGACTTCTTGTTGCTCTGTCATCTTTTGTTCACAACCAGTATATATGGGGTTAAAATAAACTCAGGGCGTGTTGTTTCTCAATATGTTTTTAGCCAATGAGGTTGTTCTTACTTATGTACATAAGGAACACCTGTGGCTGGCTTCAGTATGCTATGATTACGGCTTGTCAGCCGCTCTGGAATCAATCCGGGATGTAACCCAACTGCTAGCGTGAATTGAAAGCACACGCTAGCACACTGAGAAATATCCAGGACGTGACCCACTCAGGAAGCAGATTAGAAGATAACAAAAATGAATATTGTTCCAGAATGCAGGAAAGCCACAAAGGATAAAACGTCCCTTTAAGTAGTACAAAGAACAAAAAGGAAATGCTCTTACTTTGAAGCTTCTGAAAAAGGTCCTCTTTAGCAGGCTTGTAAAACAAAGGAAAAGTTCTCTTTTGCAGCTTGTAAAAGTATAATGTCCCTTTAAGCAGGTTTATAACAAACAGAAAGGCAAAGTTCTCTTTTGCAGCTTGTAAAAGTAAATGTCCCTTTTAAGCAGGTGTATAACAAACAGAAAGGCAAAGTTCTCTTTTGCAGCTTGTAAAAGTATAATGTCCCTTTAAGCAGGTTTATAACAAACAGAAAGGCAAAGTTCTCTTTTGCAGCTTGTAAAAGTAAATGTCCCTTTTAAGCAGGTGTATAACAAACAGAAAGGCAAAGTTCTCTTTTGCAGCTTGTAAAAGTAAAATGTCCCTTTAAGCAGGTCTTGTTTAACAAAGAATAGGTTTAAAGGTAAAGGCCAAAGCAAGGTCAGGCAGGCAGAAGTCGGCATCCAAATATCAGCAAAAGGTATAGGCAAAAGACAGGGTCAGGCAAGCAGAAGTCGGCATCCAAGTGTCAGCAAAAGGGTAATAGCTACAGGCAAGGTCAGGCAGGCAGAAGTCAATGTCCAAATATCAGCAAGAAGGGATTAGGCAAGAGGCTTGGTCAGGCAGGCAGAAGTCGGTACACAGAAGAATAAAACTGATATGGTACTCACAATCCAGGGAAACAAACAAACGGGCCCAGATTCAGATCTCCCGCCGAGATTTAAAGGGCAGGAGCGTAACCGTCATCAGAGGGGTGTGAGAGAAAGCGTCATGTTGCTAAGCAACATGACGTCAGAGACACAGAGGAGTTCCGGGAGCCGCGGCGACACGGCGATGAACGGAAGCGCTCATGACAGCACCCCCTCCTCAAGGGCCCCTCCGGGGGACAGGACCAGGTCTATCAGGATGAGTCTTGTGGAAGGTCTTGACCAATATTGGAGCATTTACTTGATGAGCAGGTTCCCAAGAACGTTCCGTGACAGGATAACCCTTCCAATGAATGAGATAATACAATTTCTTGCCCCGCAATTTGGAATCTAGAATATGGCTGATCTCAAACTCAGGATGTCCATGCACCAATAACGGTGGAGGTTTAGAAAAAGGCTTAGAATACCTGTTAATCATCACAGGTTTTAAAAGAGAAACATGGAATACCGGATGGACTTTGAGAGACTTGGGTAAAGCTACCCGATAAGCAGTGGAACATACCTGACCCAGTATTCGGAAAGGACCCACATATCGTGGTCCCAATTTGTTAGAAGGTTGTTTCAGGCGAAGAAATCGAGAGGAAATCCAAACTTTATCACCAGGGCGATATTTGGGAGCCTTTTTCCGTCGAAGATCCGAAAAGAACTTGTAACGTCTAGAAGTTACAGAAAGAATACGATGTATCTTCTGCCAATGTCGAGTTAATCTTCGGGCTGTAAGATCAGAAGCAGGATTCACTGTGGAGGAAGTATGCAAAGGGAACGTCCTAGGCTGATATCCGTAAGCTGCATGAAAAGGAGAAGTCTGAAGGGAGGAATTGTACCGGGCATTATGGGCCAATTCAGCCAAAGGAAGGTAAGAAGTCCAGTTAGAATGATAATGATCCACATAATGTCTAAGATATGTTTCAAGACACTGGTTTACTCTTTCAGTCTGACCATTCGATTGTGGGTGGTGAGAAGTAGAGAGAGATATAGTAGTACCAAAATGTTTACAAAGTGACCTCCAAAATCGAGAAACGAATTGTACCCCTCTATCTGAAACAATATCAAGAGGAAATCCATGGATTCTTACAATATGTAGAATAAAAAGTTCAGAGAGTCTTTTGGCAGATGGTAATCCTGGCAAGGGTACAAAATGAGCCGTCTTAGTGAACCTGTCGACCACCACCCAGATAGTATTGTTCCCAGTGGACAAGGGAAGATCGGTAATAAAGTCCATGGATACATGAGTCCAAGGCTGGTGAGGTATAGGCAATGGTTGGAGTAATCCTGAAGGAAGTTGGCGTGGAGTTTTGTTCATGGCACATTGTGTGCATACTGAGACGTAATCCTTCACATCTTGAGAGAGTGTAGGCCACCAGACATGTTGTTTGAGGTTTCGAGTGGTAATACTGATGCCAGGATGTCCAGAAAGGGGACTATCATGAGCCCAAAATAAAATCTTGGAACGAAGGCGTTCAGGAACAAAGAGTAAACCATTGGGAGGTTTACAGGACAAAGGAAGACGCTCTTGAGCGGACTGTAATTCTTGTAACCAAGAAGTTGTTAACTGGGCAATGACTTCATGAGGTTGGAGAATGGTACCAGACTCAGGAACTGGGGTATCTTGAAATTGTCTGGAAAGTGCGTCTGCTTTAATATTTTTTGAACCAGGTATGTAAGACAAATTATAGTGAAACCGAGAGAAGAATAAGGACCAGCGTGCTTGCCTGGAATTTAGTCGTTTGGCTGTTTGGAGATACAGAAGGTTCTTATGATCAGTAAGTATAGTAAATGGCAAAGAAGTACCTTCCAGCCAATGTCTCCATTCATCCAATGCCATCTTGATGGCAAGCAACTCTTTATTCCCTACGTCATAGTTAAATTCGGAAGGAGTGAATTTTTTAGAGAAAAAAGCAACAGGATGAATCCTTCCAGTCTCTGGTATTCGTTGAGACAGAACCGCTCCAGCAGCAACAGAGGAAGCATCCACCTCCAGAATAAATTGAAACTCAGGATTTGGATGACGAAGGATAGGAGCTGAGGAAAAAGCTTCTTTGAGAGATTCAAAAGCTTCTATAGCCTCAGACGGCCATACTTTACAGTTTTGTCCTTTTCTTGTGAGAGAAGTAAGAGGAGAAGTAATAGTAGCAAAATTCTTGATGAACTTTCTGTAATAATTGGCGAAGCCTAGGAAACGTTGTAAAGCCTTCAAAGAATCAGGTCTAGGCCAATCCAAAATGGCAGAAAGTTTAGTAGGGTCCATTTCGAATCCAGATGCCGATATTACATAACCCAGAAAGGGTATGATTTTTTGATGGAAAGAACATTTCTCCAGTTTAGCAAACAGATGGAATTCTCTTAGACGTTGAAGTACTTTCTTGACGTGGTGCACATGATCTTGGTGGTTCTGAGAAAAAATTAAGATGTCGTCCAGGTATATGATAACAAAAATATTCAAAAAATCACGAAAGATCTCATTTACAAAATGCTGGAAAACCGCCGGAGCATTGCATAGCCCAAAGGGCATGACCAAATATTCATAATGCCCAAATCGAGTGTTAAAGGCAGTCTTCCACTCATCTCCTTTGCGTATACGGATCAAGTTGTATGCACCACGTAGGTCGAGTTTGGTGAAAATGGTGGCTCCCTGAAGATAAGTAAAAAGTTCAGGAATAAGGGGCAGAGGATAACTGTTCTTGATGGTAATCTGATTCAATCCACGATAATCAATACAGGGTCTTAATCCGCCATCCTTTTTTCCCACAAAAAAGAAACCAGCCCCTACAGGGGAAGAGGAGGGTCGAATAAATCCTCTAGCCAGATTGTCTTTTATATATTCTTCCAGAGCCATGTTTTCTGGTTTAGAAAGTGGATATGTTTTGCCTCGAGGATAGGCAGCCCCAGGAAGGAGGTCAATGGGACAATCAAAAGGGCGATGAGGAGGAAGACGTTCCGCTTCTTTTTTGGAGAAGACATCCACAAAGTCATGGTAATGCATAGGTAAGGATTCCGGAGTTTCAACTGTGAGAGCAATAGTGAGTGGTAACTTAGTAATCTCTTGAAGACATTTAGTCTGGCATGTAGATCCCCAGGAAGTGAGTTCACCGAAAGTCCAAGAAAAAATGGGATTGTGAATCTGGAGCCAGGGTAATCCCAAGATAATGGGAAATTGCGGAGTGGGAATGACATCGAAACAAATTGTCTCAGAATGAAGTATTCCTACGGTGAGGATTAAGGGTTGAGTAGAAAACTGAATGTATCCAGAACCCAAAGGATCTCCACTGACCGTAGAGACTGAAATGGAATACTCCTTCTTTAGTAAGGGTATAGAATGAGTAGAAACAAATGTAGAGTCAATGAACACACCTCCAGCACCAGAATCAATTAGGGCTTGGGTATAGATCTTCTTTTGTCCAATTAGAAGAGTTACTGGAACAAAGAGTTTCTTGTATAGGGAATGACCACTATTTTGGCTTAACTCAGTTCCCTGGACTAGAGTTAAGCCCTGGCTTTTACTGGCCTAGTAGGACAATCCCTTAATAAATGTCCTTTAAGGCCACAGTACAGACATAAGCCAAGAGTCCGTCTTCTTAAGCGTTCAGTCTCAGTTAATTTTATACTTCCTACTTCCATGGGTTCAGCCTGATCAGTAGTAGGAGAGGCTGGAGTGACTGGACTAGAAAAACGAGGAGCTAAACGAAAAGGAGTTCGAGTGGCAGTCCTCTGTGTTCTATCCTTTTCTTGTTGGCGTTCACGAAACCTGGCGTCGAGACAGATACAGAGATTTATTAAGGCTTCTAAGGACTCTGGAAGTTCACGATACACCAATTCATCCTTGAGACGCTCAGAAAGTCCTTTACGGAAAGCGGCTCTGAGTGCTCCCTGATTCCAAGTGGTTTCAGAGGCAAGGGTGCGGAACTCAATTGCATATTGAGAGACTGGTTGATTTCCTTGACGTAAATCCAGGAGAGTTGCTTCAGCAGCGGATGACCTTCCAGGTTTATCGAATACGTTTGAGAATGTAGATAGAAATGTATCAACATCCAACAGTATAGGATCATTCTTTTCTAGCAAAGGTGACACCCAAGCCAAGGCTTTTCCTTTCATTAAGGAAATAAGAAACGTGATTCTAGAAGAGGCAGTAGCAAAGAGAGTAGGGCTATTTCGGAAATGAAGACGGCATTGATTCAAAAAGCCTCTACATTCTTCAGGATTCCCATCATATTTATCCGGAAGAGGAATCCTGGGACTTAGTTGTACCTGAGACTGATTGTTAGGAATCGGAGGAGGTAATGCCTCAATCGGATTTGGATTGGGATTAGGATTGGGAGGTGCGGTAGCAACCAAATTTTGTAATAGAGCAGTAATTTGATCAAGTTTAGTGTCCAGAGACTGCAAGTGAGTGGCATGAGAACCCAAGAGCTGTCCCTGGTGAGCCACGGCCATAGATAATTCAGTGGGGTCCATTTTTATGGCCCGTTTGTAATGTCAGCCGCTCTGGAATCAATCCGGGATGTAACCCAACTGCTAGCGTGAATTGAAAGCACACGCTAGCACACTGAGAAATATCCAGGACGTGACCCACTCAGGAAGCAGATTAGAAGATAACAAAAATGAATATTGTTCCAGAATGCAGGAAAGCCACAAAGGATAAAACGTCCCTTTAAGTAGTACAAAGAACAAAAAGGAAATGCTCTTACTTTGAAGCTTCTGAAAAAGGTCCTCTTTAGCAGGCTTGTAAAACAAAGGAAAAGTTCTCTTTTGCAGCTTGTAAAAGTATAATGTCCCTTTAAGCAGGTTTATAACAAACAGAAAGGCAAAGTTCTCTTTTGCAGCTTGTAAAAGTAAATGTCCCTTTTAAGCAGGTGTATAACAAACAGAAAGGCAAAGTTCTCTTTTGCAGCTTGTAAAAGTATAATGTCCCTTTAAGCAGGTTTATAACAAACAGAAAGGCAAAGTTCTCTTTTGCAGCTTGTAAAAGTAAATGTCCCTTTTAAGCAGGTGTATAACAAACAGAAAGGCAAAGTTCTCTTTTGCAGCTTGTAAAAGTAAAATGTCCCTTTAAGCAGGTCTTGTTTAACAAAGAATAGGTTTAAAGGTAAAGGCCAAAGCAAGGTCAGGCAGGCAGAAGTCGGCATCCAAATATCAGCAAAAGGTATAGGCAAAAGACAGGGTCAGGCAAGCAGAAGTCGGCATCCAAGTGTCAGCAAAAGGGTAATAGCTACAGGCAAGGTCAGGCAGGCAGAAGTCAATGTCCAAATATCAGCAAGAAGGGATTAGGCAAGAGGCTTGGTCAGGCAGGCAGAAGTCGGTACACAGAAGAATAAAACTGATATGGTACTCACAATCCAGGGAAACAAACAAACGGGCCCAGATTCAGATCTCCCGCCGAGATTTAAAGGGCAGGAGCGTAACCGTCATCAGAGGGGTGTGAGAGAAAGCGTCATGTTGCTAAGCAACATGACGTCAGAGACACAGAGGAGTTCCGGGAGCCGCGGCGACACGGCGATGAACGGAAGCGCTCATGACACGGCTATGCCGAAACGCGTAAGCCTGCCAGCCAGAGGTGCCCCATATTGTCTCTTTTGGCACTGTGTTGTCCTACTTTATTTTATATATACCAAATAAAGGTTATATTTTATTTTATACTAGCGCTCTCACTTGTTTTCTTTGGTGGACTTTATACTTTAGCCTGGAGAGCGTTAGTTCCCTGCCTCGTCCACTTCTCTGCTTATCTGGGAGCAATTACTGGAACTGTTTTGGTCTGTATTATACACACGGCAACTGGGATATCCTATTACCACACATGTGAGAAGTCGGTTTGGTACGAAGGTTCCGACTACCTGAGCGGAGGATTCCTATGGTTCCAGACTGCGGTCCCGGGATTGGTGGACAACAGGTGTGACGAAAGCAGTCGAGCACTTGGATTGGAGGATTGTCCGGTAGAGTTCTGGACACGCCCCCTGGTGGGCGGTAGGCCTCTGATCCTCAGAAGGAGTGAATCTGCTGAACATTCGGCAAGCGGCAAGTGAGTGTAAAGATCTATGGAACGGTTTGTGGATTACAACTGATACAGCACTGTATACGCCTCCCCCCCCTGGTGGGGACGAGTGTGCAAAAGCTCAGCGGTATTCTGTGATCATAAAAGGAGAAAGAGCGGAATACAGTGTGAACCGAAATACATATAACAGAGGTGAGACTGTATCATTCTATCTATATATCTGCATTTCCTGTATCACGCACCACTACCTTATTGCCTGAACTTTATTTCGACATCTGTCCAATACCTGAGACTGTTTGCTTAAATTGCTCCTGTTCTGTGCAGTACATTTGAGATGGGACGTTGTTTAATTCCTGTTGGGTATTAGGTTTTCTCACTTTGTGTCTTTGGTATATAGTCTCTAGATCTATGTCACTAGGGGATGGGAGGCTAGGATATAGTCTGTTATATGATGGCAAAGGTAGGTGAGGGGCATTATATGGGGCAGGGGGGGTGAATATGCTTTCTGTTTTTGCTTCTCACTTTTACCCTTCTTTTTATTCCCATCTATATCAATATATCGCCAGTATGGAGCAACAGTCAGCCAATTTTCCCCACCCTTTTTCATATAATCCATATAACCATCTTGGATCACCATTATACCATGGAAATGCCTCTTCATCACCTAGACACAACCCTTTTACCATATGCATATGAAATGTATCATTATCCCCCTCTCTGGGGAATGGATCAGAGCTTCTCATAGCTTCTGTCCAATCTGCTATATTTTCCCACATAATCTTTACATTTTTCTCCTTGCATAGGTGATGGAAATTGTTTAGACTGGGATTTGCCCATTCTCAACTCCTAACTTATCTTTTAAAACATTTACAACAAAATATAATACAACACAAAAAAAATAAAATAATAAATAATAAAAAATAATAAAAATAAAAATATACAATACCTTTACCTTTAAGAGCAATTAATTATTGAATCTTTTTGCATAAACCACATTAACTAGAATGGTTGTACTCCGTTACCAGTTATTGTGCTTAATGCTTAAGTTTACAACAAGAGAAAGAAAAAAAAATATCACTATGCTGATTCTTTCAGTAGTTTCTGGCATTAATTATCTCTAGGTCAAAGGTCACCCTTCACCAGAAAAAATGTAGCATTTTAACTAACATTCAGAAACAGCAATACATATAAGCAACAGTTTACTTTCTTAATACTTTATACAATAAGCAGTATTTTACTTCCTTAACACTTTATACAAATAAACAGTATTTTGCCATACAGCATATTTAAAAACAAGCAGCATAAGAATTCATATAAACAATGCAGTATTTATCTTATAACTTTAAAGCAATGTTAGCCTACAGCAATATTTCAAAAGCAAGCAGTAAGAAAACGTGTGTTTTAACCCTTCAGCCAGACTTTATAAAACCTGATTTCTACCAAAGAAATCTTTTATTCCCTTTTTATTTTTTAATCAAAGATTTGATTAGAATCTACCAAAGATTCATATATATATTTAACCTGATTTTTACCAAAAAAATCTATTATTCCTCTTTTAGAATCTACCAAAGATTCACATATATATATTCCCCAACTATTCCTATGTAAAATGAAACTTAAGGGGTCTCGTGGTAAGAGAAAAAAGGTCAGAATAAAAAGACTCTTTGTTCAACTCACCTTCCGAGAGTTCCCTGTTTCATCCCACTTCTGACGCCAGTTTTGTAGGGTCACTTCTTTTGTTCCTTAGCTCTGCTCTGGCTGATAAGGGTGCGGCACACATTTTCTTCAGGGCCCTGGGGTGACCACTGAAATCACACACACATGCAACTGAGTGTTTTCACAAAAGTCCCGTTTATTTGAAGAACACACAAAGAATTTATAGGAATGTATACGTCATACATGAGGTCACAGGAAATATATAAAAAACGTAGTTAACTTCACATCTGCATAAGGGGCCCACAGGAAATAAGAATGTTGTTATAGCACATAACAGAATATGCCCATATCCATTTGTAGAGAGGAACTTATATTAGAAACATATGTTACAACTTATACAAAAAGAAACTTGTGGAATGCTGCTTTATAAACATTTGATACTAGATTTAAAGTTACCCTCAATATGCTTAATATGTGAGATTCAAATTACCCATATAACATAATATATATAATATATATACATACACATATATACACATATATATATATATATATATATATATACACACACATATACACATACATACCCATCAATATATACAATTTCTGGTGTTTTAATTGAAGTGATATAGAACCATTTGTGGGCTAAATAGTTGAATTATACTTTCCTGAAAGTTATTTCAGATTCATTGAGATTTAGTAAGATTTGTGTGAAGCATCTTGTTATATTGTTTAACTAAGCCCTGTTAAAGCAGCGGTCCATAGTCTGGTATTCTCATTTGTGGTATTTATTGTGAGTAAAGTTTAATTTTAGAGATATATTGTTATTATCTGTTTTGTATAGAATATTGTAATGGAATAAGCATGTATAATTGATCTATAATCTAGTTTTTACATAAATATAATTCAAGGTGTCTATAAAGATAGCTAATCAAGAACAAAGGATTGAATATTAATTATTAATATTCATAAATATAGGATATACTAAAAAAAAATTGATTGGCAACTGCTAAGATAAGTACTCAAACATTTTTACTGGAAATTACTGCTGATATAATAATAAATTAAATTGTAATCTAGTATATACTCACACGATAAGCCTGCCCAGAGGGCAGTCTATTTTTTAAAAACTACAAACCCCAAGGCTAATATTAAAAAAAAAAAAAAGTAAAATTACAGAAAAAAAAGAAACAAAGCTATCCAAAATAGGGGGCAGAGCTTGCATGGGCTAAGATGACCGTGTAACTCTAGTACTCTGTGCAAGTGGTAATAATCTTTAAAAAAATAAAATGTGCCATTACTAAAAAATCACAATCACTTGACACCAATGCGCTGCTTATCGTACCAACATTCAGGGAAATCCTCATTTATGAAGAATGGTTGACATCAACCACCTGAACTGCCGGATAACATAATCCAAGTAGGGAGCTGTGAGGCCTACAGACCAGAGAGAAGCAAAAACACTACAAATATAAGTAATGGGCAGCCTTAGAAAATCGCTTACTAGCGATCACAATAACGGAGCAGCAGGGAGCTCTGACGGGGGTTGGAAAAATTTGTAGTGGCCCTTAAAATCCGGTCTCTGGCGTGGGCCGAGAAAATTTACCGCGTAGCTGCTCAATCTTATTAAACCTATGTGACACAGCAGAAGCAGCTAATGACAGATATTATAAGGGAGGCAAAGCATAAAACACAAGCTGGAGCTGGATCCTAGCAGAAAAAGGAATACTTTATAAGAGCTGCATATACTGTAATCCTTCACAGGAACACAATCTATTTGACATACAGTAGATCACACACCAGATTTACTACGATAATCAACTATTTGATCGAAGTTGCTGAGAAGTGCATCAGGTTTCTTATATATACAAGCAACACATATACTCCTACTCAGAGCATATATCTTACTTTAATATGACCTCCAAAAGACCACATAAATCATATAAGAACAAAAAACTTCAACCTAATAAGGGCCACAGGGTTACCTCTTATTTTATGGTGACTAATCAGTCTGATTCAACAACCAGCAGCCCCTCTGATGAGCCATTATATTCCTCACCCAACACCCAAGATCATTCTCAAGAAATAATACAAGTGCCTGAAAATATATTGGCATCCCTTCCCTCAATAGAGGATATAGCACATATTGTCCGAACATGTGTTAGAGAAGAACTGGCAGATTTGAGACAAGACGTGCATGCACTAGGTTTCAGAGTAGAGGCACTGGAAGATGGTGCAGACTCCATGAAAGAAGAATTCACCGAACAGCAACAACAATTAGACTTCTATAAAAACTCCTTAGATTCACTTGCTGATAAGGTAGAGGACCTTGAAATAGGAGTCGAAGAAAAAATATACGCATCAGAGGCGTGATGGAATCTATTCTACCCAAGGAACTACCCACATATCTGCCAGCATTTTTCTCACATTCAAACGGGATATCCACTGACACAGGTATACAATGGGACAGGGTGCTCAGATCCTTACACCCTAAACTGGGAGATTCGGCACCCCCACAAGATATAATCATCAAATTTAAGAACTTTAGAGAAATGGAAGAACTTATGGGCCTGTCAAGGAAGAATCAGCCCATCCGTTTTAGGGGTAATGTCCTATAATTCTATTCTGACCTATCCCCCAGAACTTCTCAGGAATAAACAAATCCCTTATCGTTGGGGCTTTCCTACACAAATGATGGTGATACATGAAGATAAGAGACTCTTTTGCAAAGATTTTCCTGAAGTGTCATACTTGTGCAAAGCCCTAAATCTAGAAACTCCCGATATGCCAGCACTCGCATCATCCCACGGTACAGAAGAACCTGATCACCCATCAAGGAAGCAATCAGAAAATTGAAAAAAGGTCCCTACAACACAAAAATCTTGACCTAACAACTCCATGAACAAAATCTCCACATTCACAAAAGGAATAACTTTGCACTCGGACAGCTAAAACTCTCAAGGATGCAGCTGAATACTATGCAAAGGACTAAGTACTTAAAGACTTTTTTACAGTCCTGCTTCAGGTTTATAAAGACGCTGATACAAAAATAACCAGCGTCACTGACCAGGGATTAGTAAATTAATAGGTTTCAAGGTTCTAATTAAGATATGTATAATTGTTTTATTATCTCTTGTTCATTATATTGTAAGTTTATGATGGCTCAATTTGTCTATCCCATATCTGCATAGCATTATGAAAGTAAATACAGGTGCAATACTCCTCAAATTGCACCAAACACTTAGCAGTGGAAGACAATGTACTTAAAAAACCTTTTAGCAGTCCTGCCTTTATATCTTGAGGACAAAAATATGGAACTATACAATGCTGCCAATTATTTATTTATTGGGCTGATATGTTTCAATGCCATACCTAAAATATATGATACATATATATATATATAGTCTATTGTTATATGTTTTTTCTGCAGAATGTTAAAATAGCCCAACCCACTATTCAATGCTAGAAAAAAGTCCATTCAACTGAACCAGAAATGCTGATATACTTTAACGTGATGTGCACACCACCTGTACATAATTTGATTGATAAGCCCATATACTTCCATACACATGGCATAGTCCAGTTAATCATATAAACCAAATTTAATAAGAAACATGTACAGGAGGTCTAAAGTTTTCTTATATAGTCCACTTGATACACCCCAGTATTTTTCTCAGTATAGGCGATGCAGTGTGAAGCCAAACATCCAGTTGGGGGTGGATGTACATTTAATTACTTCTGGCAATTATGCCAGGTTCTGTTTTTGTTATTGTTTTTCTTACTTATGTTTAACTTTGTTATACTATCATTTATCTTTGCAGCAAATGTTATACTTGATTACGGGAAACAGACCCATTATGAAAAGGTGTTGTACAGATTAATATTGGGTAAATAAAAAGAGCAAACAAAAACTATTTTCCCCTTTTTTTAAAAAAGAAATGGAGGCTCAAAAGCCTCAACAACCTTTGTATAATCACCCAAATTGTGAAAGGACTTCATTCCCTAGGTAAAAGGGCTAAAGCCTTATCAGATCTAAAAAAAAAGAGGAGTGGATGTTCTCTTCTTACAAGAGACACACTTATGTCAAGAGACACACTTATGTCACACTCAGAGAACCAAAATACCTAGGTACCCACTTTATCCAACTCTTTCACAGCTCGGCTGATGTTAAAAAATGTGGTGTCAGCATAATGATTAAAAAATCCATACCTTTTATTACCAAACAGACAATGAGAGATCAGGAGGGTAGTATATTGGGTGTGACGGGCTTAATGTTTTGGAGGCCAGTGACATTCATAAATATATACGCCTCAAACACTAAACATGTTCTTAAAAGAATGTTCCAAAATATCCTGGATATCTTTATTGGAGTGGTGTATTTGGGAGGTGATTTCAATATTCCATTCCAACCCTCACTTGACACGACTAACCCAATCCCCAACACATAAAAAAAAATGACCTCCTTTCTATGGAAAGCTCTCAGAGATCACAATCTTTATGATGTCTGGAAGTTTTTACACCCGAAGACCAAAGATTATACATTCTATTCACACCCTTCCTCCACCTATAGTAGAATTGACTACTTACAAACCAAAGAGGCCTTACAACTATCACTAAATCCTCTAACACCCACCTCCTGGTCTGATTATTCTACAGTCTGCACCTGGATAAAATGGTCTAATACTGACTTTGGTCCGTATAATTGGAGACTTGATGACACTCTCCTGAATAACCCCTCCCATCTTGGAAAAATAGACACTGCTATACGTGAATATTATCAATTAAATATAAATACTGTATCAGATCCATTTATATTGTGGGAAACACACAAATGTGTAGTTTGAGGTGAGCTATTAAAACTAAAAGCCCAAACTTAAAAATTACTGTGACAAACTTATAAAGACATAGCTACCAAATTAGCACATTTAGAATATCAACATAAACTTAACCCATCAAATAACACAATTTACGAAGAACTATTACTAGTTCGAAACCAACTTAATGACTATTTATCCATAGAATATAAAAAAACTTCACTTAGGACCCAACAAAAATTTCGCTTTGAAGGAAATAAAGCAGGGAAGTTACTAGCCAGAGCCCTCAAATTCAAACAATTGAAATCCTTTGTACGCAAACTTAAATCCTTTGATGATAAGCCAATAAAAACAACACTAGAAATACTGAAACAATTTAATGAATACTATTCAAATCTATAATCCCCAGTCCAGAAAACAGACGCTTATTATACCTCCCTAGATTCTTACCTTGATGAATGTAAACTACCCCAATTGACAACTGAACAATCTAAAATACTGGATCAACCCATCACTACTACAGAAATAAAAAATGCCATCAGGGATCTTAATACAGGAAAAAGCCCAGGATCCGATAGCTTTACACTCAGATATTAGCAAACTTATGCTGCAATTCTAATCCCACACTTACAGGCCATATTCAACTGTGCATCTTATGATAACCTTTTTCCCTCTACTATGTTAGCGGCACATGTGACAGTACTGCCAAAACCAGGGAAATTGCAAGATACCCCTTCCCATTTCCAACCAATATCACTGTTAAACGTGGATATAAAGATATATGCTAAAATCGTTGCATTTAGAATTAATAAAATACTCCCACAACTCATCATTCATACAAACCAGGCAAGAATCACACCCCACAGAGAGACCAGGGACAATACTATAAAAATAATAGATTTGATGGAATATTCACTAAGGCTCAATCTCCCTTCCATATTTGTGTCCATGCATGCAGAGAAAGCCTTCGATAGGCTCAACTGGAGGTTTTTACATAAAACACTAACAAAATTTGGATTCGGTGACTCATTTATACATAAAATATTTACTCTATATACAGACCCAGGAGCAAAAGTCAAACTGAACAACTCATTTCCCCTTCTATTTACAATACAGAACGGTACATGGCAGGGATGCCCATTATCCCCCCTGCTTTTTGTGTTGGCAATGGAGATCCTAGCAACACGAATCAGACAAAATACTCACTTAAACGAAATCCCTATAGGACAGATAGAATATAAAACTGCACTATATGCAGACAATGTTTTCCTTACTTTAACAAACCCAGAATTATCACTAGCTGCACTAAAAATTAGATCAGTATGGAATGGCCTCAAATTTTAAAATAATTGCTACTAAATCTGAATTTCTAGGAGTAGCAATCTCTACAGATTGAATAAACCGAATAGAGAAGAAGTATGAGTTTACCTACTGAAGGGATTCCATAAAATATCTAAGAGTTCGCCTCTCCCCAGATCCTAATCTTTTATACACCCTAAACTATCCCCCGACACTACAAATTATTCAACGTGACTTGCACTCATGGCACAACAAAACTTTATCATGGATTGGAAGAATCAATGCGATAAAGATGTCTGTTCTACCTAAGATTCTCTCTATTTAAGGCAATTCCGATCTCACTCCCTGACTCTTTCATCATCAAATTGCAAAACACCTTAAACTCATTTATATGGCAACATAAGCGACCAAGAATAGCAAAAGCAACCATGTATCGTTCAAAATATCAAGGAGGGCTAGGTATTCCAAATGTAACATATTATAGGTTTGCAACCTTTATGACTCGAATAATAGTTGGTGCCAAAACTCGGCCCATAAAAAAAGGATTACCCTAGAACAAACCATAGCAGGATCCACCAAATTGGGTGGGCAAAGCTGATTAGTACCGTCACAAAGAACACAGGGAACTCTTACAACATCTACCACAAAAGAAACCTATAAAATATGGGATAAACACATACTAAAATTTACAAACATCTCTACTATCCCCTCGCAAAGATTGGTTAATATGATCATTTTCTTTCTACAAAACCTATTAACTCTAAATTCTAAGGGTGGTTATTGATAAAGAAATTCAGTAATAGCTAAAAAAATTTAATAAAAAATGCAAGTTGCTGCAGGGATATAATCTTCATAAAAAGTATTTATTAATACATATATATAAAATTACTCAAAATCATTCACTTCATCAATTTTCTCAGTTAAAATATAAACATTCACTTTCCTGTAAGACTATGACACCGGTGTCAAACCACTCTGGGTTTTAAACCTATTGCAGGCTGAACTTAATGATCTATATAGCAGTTAAATTAGAGACTCTCTATGCGGATATAATAGCAACATAAATGTTATACCATAGATTTCTAATAGAATATATGTAAAAAAAAGTCTGTTAAATTACTAAATAACTTGGCAGTTAACAAATACTGTGGTTTTCATAATCGTTCTAAAAAAACGGATTGAACGTGCTCAATGTTGTACTTCCCATAAGGCTCCACGGTAAGTGACAGTCTTTGTCTTTAAGAGATTAGGCACAACCTATTCAGAACAATGATCACACAATTATGTATGTACTTGAGATAGCTCGTTACAGATGACAGATAATGTCCCTTGTGTTATAGCAAGTCTTGTGACCTGTTTGCTTCGATATTTGGAATATTTCCAATTTCACAGATGGTAAGTCTTTTTATGGATTTCACTTACCCGGTGTTCCGGTAATTGCAGGCGGTCTCTTTTCAATCCGCTTACCTGGATTCCACCGGGTTTGGACTGTGTTACTGGTAGCAAGCTTTACGAAACTCCTCCAGTTCTTCTAAGTGTGCACACTTTAAATCTTCCGTAGGTTTGTGCTCCTACCGTCTGCCTAGCAATTCAATGAATTTACTTTGTTCTGACGTGGCGGTCCTGGGAGCAAATGTTGTCTGTGTCTCTCCAAACAAGCCGGATAATGGTCTGGTCTACGTGTTTCAGCTCTCCAGGGAGCCTTTGTCAAGATACCTTCATCCAGCTGAGATCGCTTATTTAAAGGGTTTTTTATTAACCCTTTGGCTATCTTTGAGTCTGTCAATTTTCATCAATTTCTGTGCCTTATTTCATAGTGTGTATTTTTTAGTATGTATTTATTAACTGCCTCAGTCTCAAATACTCCAATATTCAACCGTTTTTTTAGTTTTTAAAAAAAAATATAAACAATGGTGGTTATTATGAATAGTATTAACATTTTAGGCGACTTCTATGATTAACTAATTCCTAGTGTCTTATCTTGTTTCTATAATATCTACTTAATAGCCCCACAGCAATTTGCATTATATCCATTACAACAAAATACGGTAATAAAAGTGGACATTTGGAAAATAGATTATTATTAAAATTATTTTTCAAACCAAAAATTAATTAAAAACTAAAATTGTGTGATCATTGTTCTGAATAGGTTGTGCCTAATCTCTTAAAGACAAAAACTGTCACTTACCGTGGAGCCTTATAGGAAGTACAACATTGAGCACGTCCAATCCGGTTTTTTAGAACGATTATGAAAACCACAGTATTTGTTAACTTCCAAGTTATTTAGTAATTTAACAGACTTTTTACATATATTCTATTAGAAATCTATGGTATAACATTTATGTTGCTATTATAACCGCATAGAGGCCTAGATTTAGAGTTTGGCGGTAGCCGTGAAAACCAACGTTAGAGGCTCCTAACGCTGGTTTTAGGCTACCACCGGTATTTAGAGTCACTGAAAAAAGGGTCTAACGCTCACTTTTCAGCCGCGACTTTTCCATATCGCAGATCCCCTTACGTAAATTACGTATCCTATCTTTTCAATGGGATCTTTCTAACTCCGGTATTTAGAGTCGTGTCTGAAGTGACCAAACTCCAGCCGCAGAAAAAAAACAGGAGTTAAGAGCTTTTTGGGCTAACGCCGGTTCATAAAGCTCTTAACTACTGTGCCCTAAAGTACACTAACACCCATAAACTACCTATGTACCCCTAAACCGAGGTCCCCCCACATCGCCGCCACTCGATTAAAATTTTTTAACCCCTAATCTGCCGACCGCCACCTACGTTATACTTATGTACCCCTAATCTGCTGCCCCTAACACCGCCGACCCCTATATTATATTTATTAACCCCTAACCTGCCCCCCACAACGTCGCCGCCAGATACCTACAATAATTAACCCCTAATCTGCCGACCACAAAGCGCTGCCACCTACATTATAGCTATGTACCCCTAATCTGCTGCCCCTAACACCGCCGACCCCTATATTATATTTATTAACCCCTAATCTGCCCCCCTCAACGTCGCCTCCACCTGCCTACACTTATTAACCCCTAATCTGCTGAGCGGACCGCACCGCTACTATAATAAAGTTATTAACCCCTAATCCGCCTCACTAACCCTATAAGAAATAGTATTAACCCCTAATCTGCCCTCCCTAACATCGCCGATACCTAACTTCAATTATTAACCCCTAATCTGCCGACCGGAGCTCACTGCTATTCTAATAAATGTATTAACCCCTAAAGCTAAGTCTAACCCTAACACTAACACCCCCCTAAGTTAAATATAATTTAAATCTAACAAAATAAATTAACTCTTATTAAATAAATTATTCCTATTTAAAGCTAAATACTTACCTGTAAAATAAATCCTAATATAGCTACAATATAAATTATAATTACATTGTAGCTATTTTAGGATTAATATTTATTTTACAGGCAACTTTGTAATTATTTTAACCAGGTACAATAGCTATTAAATAGTTAAGAACTATTTAATAGTTACCTAGTTAAAATAATTACAAAATTACCTGTAAAATAAATCCTAACCTAAGTTACAATTAAACCTAACACTATACTATCATTAAATTAATTAAATAAAATACCTACAATTACCTACAATTAAACCTAACACTACACTATCAATACATTAATTAAATACAATACCTACAAATAACTACAATGAAATAAACTAACTAAAGTACAAAAAATAAAAAAGAACTAAGTTACAAAAAATAAAAAAATATTTACAAACATAAGAAAAATATTACAACAATTTTAAACTAATTACACCTACTCTAAGCCCCCTAATAAAATAACAAAGACCCCCAAAATAAAAAATGCCCTACCCTATTCTAAATTACTAAAGTTAAAAGCTCTTTTACCTTACCAGCCCTGAACAGGGCCCTTTGCGGGGCATGCCCCAAGAATTTCAGCTCTTTTGCCTGTAAAAAAAACCATACAATACCCCCCCAACATTACAACCCACCACCCACATACCCCTAATCTAACCCAAACCCCCCTTAAATAAACCTAACACTAAGCCCCTGAAGATCTTCCTACCTTGTCTTCACCCTACCAGGTTCACCGATCCGTCCTGAAGAGCTCCTCCGATGTCCTGATCCAAGCCCAAGCGGGGGGCTGAAGAGGTCCATGATCCGGATGAAGTCTTCATCCAAGCGGGAGCTGAAGAGGTCCATGATCCGGATGAAGTCTTCTATCAACGGCATCTTCAATCTTCTTTCTTCCGGATCCATCTTGCAGACCTCCGACGCGGAACATCCTCTTCTCCCGACGCCTACTAGCCGAATGACGGTTCCTTTAAGGGACGTCATCCAAGATGGCGTCCCTCGAATTCCGATTGGCTGATAGGATTCTATCAGCCAATCGGAATTAAGGTAGGAATATTCTGATTGGCTGATGGAATCAGCCAATCAGAATCAAGTTCAATCCGATTGGCTGATTCGATCAGCCAATCAGATTGAGCTCGCATTCTATTGGCTGTTCCGATCAGCCAATAGAATGCGAGCTCAATTTGATTGGCTGATTGGATCAGCCAATCGGATTGAACTTGATTCTGATTGGCTGATTCCATCAGCCAATCAGAATATTCGTACCTTAATTCCGATTGGCTGATAGAATCCTATCAGCCAATCGGAATTCGAGGGACGCCATCTTGGATGACATCCCTTAAAGGAACCGTCATTTGGCTAGTAGGCGTCGGGAGAAGAGGATGTTCTGCGTCGGAGGTCTGCAAGATGGATCCGGAAGAAAGAAGATTGAAGATGCCGTTGATAGAAGACTTCATCCGGATCATGGACCTCTTCAGCTCCCGCTTGGATGAAGACTTCATCCGGATCATGGACCTCTTCAGCCCCCCGCTTGGGCTTGGATCAGGACATCGGAGGAGCTCTTCAGGACGGATCGGTGAACCTGGTAGGGTGAAGACAAGGTAGGAAGATCTTCAGGGGCTTAGTGTTAGGTTTATTTAAGGGGGGTTTGGGTTAGATTAGGGGTATGTGGGTGGTGGGTTGTAATGTTGGGGGGGGTATTGTATGTTTTTTTTTACAGGCAAAAGAGCTGAAATTCTTGGGGCACGCCCTGTTCAGGGCTGGTAAGGTAAAATAGCTTTTAACTTTAGTAATTTAGAATAGGGTAGGGCATTTTTTATTTTGGGGGTCTTTGTTATTTTATTAGGGGGCTTAGAGTAGGTGTAATTAGTTTAAAATTGTTGTAATATTTTTCTTATGTTTGTAAATATTTTTTTATTTTTTGTAACTTAGTTCTTTTTTATTTTTTGTACTTTAGTTAGTTTATTTCATTGTAGTTATTTGTAGGTATTGTATTTAATTAATGTATTGATAGTGTAGTGTTAGGTTTAATTGTAGGTAATTGTAGGTATTTTATTTAATTAATTTAATGATAGTATAGTGTTAGGTTTAATTGTAAGTTAGGTTAGGATTTATTTTACAGGTAATTTTGTAATTATTTTAACTAGGTAACTATTAAATAGTTCTTAACTATTTAATAGCTATTGTACCTGGTTAAAATAATTACAAAGTTGCCTGTAAAATAAATATTAATCCTAAAATAGCTACAATGTAATTATAATTTATATTGTAGCTATATTAGGATTTATTTTACAGGTAAGTATTTAGCTTTAAATAGGAATAATTTATTTAATAAGAGTTAATTAATTTCGTTAGATTTAAATTATATTTAACTTAGGGGGGTGTTAGTGTTAGGGTTAGACTTAGCTTTAGGGGTTAATACATTTATTATAGTAGCGGTGAGCTCCGGTCGGCAGATTAGGGGTTAATGTTTGAAATTAGGTGTCGGCGATGTTAGGGAGGGCAGATTAGGGGTTAATACTATTTATTATAGGGTTACTGATGTGGATTAGGGGTTAATAACTTTATTATAGTAGCGCTCAGGTCCGCTCGGCAGATTAGGGGTTAATAAGTGTAGGTAGGTGAAGGCGACGTTGTGGGGGGCAGATTAGGGGTTAATAAATATAATATAGGGGTCGGCGGTGTTAGGGGCAGCAGATTAGGGGTACATAGGGATAATGTAAGTAGCGGCAGTTTACGGAGCGGCAGATTAGGGGTTAATAATAATATGCAGGGGTCAGCGATAGCGGGGGCGGCAGAATAGGGGTTAATAAGTGTAAGGTTAGGGGTGTTTAGACTCGGGGTACATGTTAGGGTGTTAGGTGCAGACGTAGGAAGTGTTTCCCCATAGCAAACAATGGGGCTGCGTTAGGAGCTCAACGCGGCTTTTTTGCAGGTGTTAGGTTTTTTTCCAGCTCAAACAGCCCCATTGTTTCCTATGGGGGAATCGTGCACAAGCACGTTTTTGAGGCTGGCCGCGTCCGTAAGCAACTCTGGTATCGAGAGTTGAAGCTGCGTTAAAAATGCTCTACGCTCCTTTTTTGGAGCCTAACGCAGCCTTTTTGTGGACTCTCAATACCAGAGTTATTTTTATGGTGCGGCCAGAAAAAAGCCGGCGTTAGCTACGCGGGTCCTTACCGACAAAACTCTAAATCTAGCCAAGAGAGTCTCTAATTTAACTGCTATATAGATCATTAAGTCCAGCCTGCAATAGGTTTAAAACCCAGAGTGGTTTGACACCGGTGTCATAGTCTTACAGGAAAGTGAATGTTTATGTTTTAACTGAGAAAATTGATGAAGTGAATGATTTTGAGTAATTTTATATATATGTATTAATAAATACTTTTTATGAAGATTATATCCCTGCAGCAACTTGCATTTTTTATTAATTTTTTTTAGCTATTACTGAATTTCTTTATCAATAACAACCCTTAGAATTTAGAGTGAATAGGTTTTGTAGAAAGAAAATTATCATATTAACCAATCCTTTGCCAGATAGCCTTTGGCGCCTCCTCCAACCTTTGTAGAATTTTTTGAACTCCCCTAATTTAATTGCACATGTTATGAGAAGTGCAGTTAGGAGGGTGGCATTTCTGGTTTAGCTTATCCTCAGTCTACACACACCTTGTATTTAGTATTGTGTTCTAAATCTCTCACTAGTGTAAGCTGAGATAAACCCAATATTGTAATCTTCCTCAATCAAGGACATATTTAAAATTGTCAAAGTAAGACTACTAATAAATTTAATATAATCCCACGTCTATTAGGATGGATATTTTTAAGACAAGAGACACATTATTATCAGCCATTGACACATCGATGGAGAATAATAATCAGATACCAGATGCCCTTTTTTCAAATCCAATTATAGACATTAACACCACCCTAAACAAACTTGAGGATTTACTTACTAAGGAACTAAAAGTAAAAACAGAATTGAAATTTATGGAGAAATATATAGAAGTAGGGATGGTACCAAGGGGACTACGTTTAAAAAAAGATTGTACTTTCGAACTAAAAACAATCTTAAAAATTGAATGGTTTGATGTACTAGAAAAGGCTTCATTTGATTTAATTAAAATTATTATTAAGGCAAGAAATATTGCATTAAAAGAAATTAATGAGGAGCTGATTAAATCAAAAGCAATGCTTGACACAAAGAAGAAAGACAGTAAGTCCCAGGATAAAGAGAGTGAAATTATTAATAAATTAGAAGATCTTAATATTGATCTATTGAAAAATAAATGGAAAAAGTTTAATAGAGATAGAGATGACTATAAAATTGATGAAAATATAGAAGATGAAAAAGGGGAAAATACACAAAATACAATTAATAAAAAAAACATAACACACTATTTAGTAAAAAGAAGGAAAACAGACCACAGAATAGACAAGAAGAGAGACATACAAAGGAATTACAAGATTCCAATCAGAGACAACAGGGAGGTAAACAAGATACTAACAATTAGACTAGTAATAGAAATACTACCATATATGAAAAATGGGATCAAAAACAACGTGAAGACCAGACAATAGGAACAGGGAGAACAGATAGAAGACTAAGGGAGGACTACAGGGAACAGGAATATTCAAGTAGAAATAGATTTAGAGACTATAGGAACAATGGGAACCCCTATGGTTATACCAATAGAAACAATCATTATTCTAATTATAGAGGCTATGACCAATACTACCAAAATCGTTACAAAAGGGATTATCAGAGAGATAAAACCAGATATCAGAGAGATGAAAACAGATATTATAGACATGTTAATGAAAACAGACAGTACCAGAGAGGTTGGTACAATAGGGATATAGAACCCCGTGAATCAAATAGTAGAACAGAGCCAGCACAGCAAAATTGGAGGGTTCCAAAGTTTAATAGATTTAATGCATTGAGAACAATTGAACATTCCCCTCCTAGAGCCAGTACATCGGCTAAATTGTTAGGAGTAGGTCAGGACAGAAATCACGACCCACCGAAGGGAAAAAGAAGAAGAGAGGGGGAAGAGGGGGGAGAAATAGAGAATTAAAGAAAAGTATTGTAAATAGAGATCAGAGTCCAACAAACTGAGAATAGTGGAATTTTCAACCTCAGTAATGTACAATTGACTAAGACACAAGAAGACATATTAAAAAGTGGGCTTTCTTTCACTCCCACCTCTAAAATTAATAAATTTGAACATTATATAAACATCAATCAATTTGTAAGAAGATTAACTTTAAAGAAGTACTTTCTAAAAAATCCTATTGTGGAGAATAAATCAGTTGAGACAAAGAAAGAATATATTCACACTAATTTTAGATCCAAGTCCCATTTTTTCCCAACACAGGAGAAAGGGAACTATATAGAGTCATTTGAGAAACTGGTAAAACAAGATCTGGAGGAAATTGAAACCAAACAAACTAGAAATTTAAAGTGGAATCTAAGCCTAAAAGAAAAAACAATATTAAGAGAATTACAATCAAGAGAGGATATAGTGATTAAACAGGCAGACAAAGGGGGTGGAGTGGTAATTATGAATAGCACCAATTACACGACTGAGGCCTATAGATTACTGAATGACACATCAACATATAAAAACCTCTTAAGCGATCCGGGTGATGACTATATGGGCAAATTAAAGGTAATGCTTGACGAAGCAAAATTAACAAACTTGCTAACAGAATCAGAATATAACTTCCTGCTAATTAAAACTTTAGAAGTCACATCTTTTACTTCTTATCGAAGATTCACAAAAATCTGAAAGAACCACCAGGACGCCCTATAATATCAGGCATTGATTTGATTACATCTAATTTGTCCCAGTACATCGACTATTTTTTACAAAACTATGTTAAGGAACTCCCCTCTTATATATCCGACTCCGCACATTTTCTAAGAGTATTGAGAGATATTCAATGGGAAGATAATTTTGTGCTGGTCACCTGTGATGTCAGCTCCCTATATACAAACATAGAACATAGTTTGGTAGTACAAGCTATTGACCATTTTTTCAAACAAGACCCAGAGATGACCAGCACACAGAGTGAGTTCTTATTAAAATGTATTAAATTTATTCTGGGAAATAACTATTTTAAATTTGAAAATGGATACTTTCTACAAATCAAGGGTATGGCTATGGGCACAAGGTTCGCACCCAGTTACACCAACTTGTTCATGGGGGTCTTTGAAAACGAGGTCATTGACCGATCCCCATGGGGTGCGAACCTTGTGCTCTATAGACGCTACATTGACGACTTCTTCTTTATATGGAGGGGGGGGACAGAACTATTAGACTTGTTCATTGATGATCTCAATTCTAACAGATTTGGCCTGCAATTTACGTATGAAAGTAGCAACCAGAGAATAAACTATCTAGATATAGAAATAGAAATAAAGAATAACGAAATAAAAACAAAGACCTATTTTAAAAAGGTAGACTCTAATAATTATATAGATTCAGATAGCTGCCACCACACTTAATGGAAAAAGAACATCCCAAAGGGTCAATTATTGCGTGTAAGAAGGAACTGTACTGACATAGTAGATTTTGAGGAACAGTCTAAAGTGATAATACAAAGATTTGGACAAAAGGGATATGACACCAATAGAATCTCAGAGATAGCGAATGAAGTAAAAAATATTGACAGAGAGGAACTATTACAGAAAAAAGTGAAACCATCAAAGGAAGAGTTGAAAGGGACGCTTGACATACCATTAATTACAACTTATTCGGTTCATCATAAACAATTTCAAAAAATCGTCAAGAAACATTGGCATCTCTTATTGAAAGACCCGTTAATAGGGCCCAATATAGGAAGAAACCATAGATTCATTTATAGAAAGGCAAAGAATTTAAAATCAATATTAGCCCCCAGTGAATTTAGAAGTGGGGTTAAGATGTGTAATAAAGGTTATAAAACCCTAAAGGGGGAAAAAATTGAGGGTTTCTTTCCATGCCACCAGTGTAAGTCCTGTAAACATAGTACAAAATTAAAACAGATTAAGTCTGATAAGGATGGGAGACTTATTAAAATAACGGACATTATAAGATGTACTGACATCATTTGATTTTTGATATTATATATATGTTACAGTGTAATTGCAACCTAAGATACTTTGGACAAACAGGATGGAAATTAAAAGACCGTATACGTGAACACATCCTGGCCATAGAACACCAGAGAGAGGACACTATTTTGTATAAACATTTCAAAGAGGTCCATAAGGGCAATACAGATGCTTTAAAATTCTGGGGGGTTAAAAAAGTAGTGCAGGATGGGAGATGAGGAAACATCGGGAAAAAAAAATTACTTAAACACGAAGCAGAGTTCATCTTCAATTTTGGAACACTCCATCCTAAGGGATTGAATAGTTAAATGGATCTAGATTCCCTCATATAAGTTTATTGCTTTATTATTATCAGATTGAACCCAATCCTTTCTAAAATTAAATCCCTTCTATTTACAAACTGAAAGATGGTCTACTGGTTAAGAGCATCACAATTTTACCAAAAAGTATTACCAAAAGTCCAAAAGTTTGAAGTCAGTCAACGCCACTATTTGTAGACATTGTATTCTTTTTTATTCCCAACAAAATATTCAAATACTATTGTTATATAATTGTTGCTAGTGTACCTTTATTATATTAAAGGACGGATTTTTAGTCCTTCACTTTAAAGACCTAAAAAGAAATTAACTATATAGGGTTAACGAATAGATAATAAAACATTTGTTTAAAGCTCAAGATCTCTAACCTATACAAATACTAAATAGAACAAGGTTGATGTATTAGGAGCTAGCGTAATGGTTAGGGTAACGATCTTACAATCTAAAGTCCCAGGGTTCGAATCCAAGTAAAAGGATGAATAATAATAATTTTTTCTATATAAAGTACTAGGTTAAAAATGAGCTAATTAATCACATCGTGACTCCAAGAAACGTGAAGACCATTATAGTATAATGGTTAAGTAGTCAGGTCCCCCTATGAAGGCTGTGAGATCGAATCCAGCCTTGTTTGTAATTTTAGTTTTTAATGTCCACTTTTATTACCATATTTTGTTGTAATGGATATAATGCAAATTGCTGTGGGGCTATTAAGTAGATATTATAGAAACAAGATAAGACACTAGGAATTAGTTAATCATAGAAGTCGCCTAAAATGTTAATACTATTCATAATAACCACCATTGTTTATATTTTTTTTAAAAAAACTAAAAAAACGGTTGAATTTTGGAGTATTTGAGACTGAGGCAGTTAATAAATACACACTAAAAAATACACACTATGAAATAAGGCACAGAAATTGATGAAAATTGACTCAAAGATAGCCAAAGGGTTAATAAAAAACCCTTTAAATAAGCGATCTCAGCTGGATGAAGGTATCTTGACAAAGGCTCCCTGGAGAGCTGAAACGCGTAGACCAGACCATTATCCGGCTTGTTTGGAGAGACACAGACAACATTTGCTCCCAGGACCGCCACGCCAGAACAAAGTAAATTCATTGAATTGCTGGGCAGATGGTAGGAGCACAAACCTACGGAAGATTTAAAGTGTGCACACTTACAAGAACTGGAGGAGTTTCGTAATGCTTGCTACCAGTAACACAGTCCAAACCCGGTGGAATCCAGGTAAGCGGATTGAAAAGAGACCGCCCCAATTACCGGAACACCGGGTAAGTGAAATCCATAAAAAGACTTACCATCTGTGAAATTAGAAATATTCCAAATATCGAAAGATCAGCAAACAGGTCACAAGACTTGCTATAACACAAGGGACATTATCTGTCATCTGTAACAAGCTATCTCAAGTACATACGTAATTGTGTGATCATTGTTCTGAATAGGTTGTTCCGCATAGAGAGTCTCTAATTTAACTGCTATATAGATCATTAAGTTCAGCCTACAATAGGTTTAAAACCCAGAGTGGTTTGACACTGGTGTCATAGTCTTACAGGAAAGTGAATGTTTATGTTTTAACTGAGAAAATTGATGAAGTGAATAATTTTGAGTAATTTTATATATATGTATCAATAAATACTTTTTATGAAGATTATATCCCTGCAGCAACTTGCATTTTTTATTAATTTTTTTTAGCTATTACTAAATTTCTTTATCAATAATCACCCTTAGAATTTAGAGTGAATAGGTTTTGTAGAAAGAAAATTATCATATTAACCAATCCTTTGCCAGATAGTGTTTGGCGCCTCCTCCAACCTTTGTAGAATTTTTGGAACTCCCCTAATTTAATTGCACACTTTGTGAGAAGTGCAGTTAGGAGGGTGGCATTTCTGGTTTAGCTTATCCTCAGTCTACACACAACTTGTATTTAGTATTGTGTTCTACTATCCCCTCGCCCTTGACAACGCTACTTTTTAACCTGAACCTACCGATTAATATATTGCCAAAAGTACCAACTGTTAATACACTGTCACATGTTGTACCATGTTGCCAAGTAATCCAAGAAGGTAAACTCAAGTTAAGAGACGAAATGCAGGCCACAGAAAGCTACATTTTTAACCACTGGCATAGGTACCTACAACTATCATATTTCTTAACCGACCATACACAGAAAAGATTTTTGTCCAGGCCTCTTAGAGCTTGGGAAGTGCTCTGTTACTCTGAACTACATATAACGGGTACACTCTCACTTTCCTACAAACCTCTAATAACATATCACTCAAGAAACCTCCCCTCATACACTAAAAGGTGGGAAGAAGAGCTCAAAGAGCCGATATCTGAAAAAGATTGGACCATTATTTTTAAAAATATGAGCAAAACTAATTCTACCATTAGAACTACAGAGATGAATATGAAACTAATGTGCCGATGGTACTTAACACCTTCATGGTTAGCTTCAATATACCAAGGCACTTCTACTGATTGTTGGAGAAATTGTAGAGAAAAGGGTGGTCATGTGCAGAAATTCACTCATATTGGGTCAGGATACTGACAGATTTAGAAAAAAATAATAGGAATACAGATAGAATCAAATCCTGTGACGGTACTTTTTAACAAAACACAATGTAAACTTAGGAAGTACTTATTATTTACTTTAATTAACATTGCTAAACACCTAATTCCAAAATATTGGAAGTGCCCCACAGTACCTACTTTACAGGAGTGGCGAAACCTTGTCACCTCTACACTACATCTAGATAAATACCATTTTAGCCTTAATAAACAGATGGAAGACTACTATTCTATAACCTTTTTATTTTAGGAATATATCTCTTCAATTTGAGTATACCAATATATACCAAAACACATTAATGGTCAATGAACACTACCTTATCAATATATTACTATACTATATAAACTGTTTAATTATTATTATTATCAGCGATTTGTAGAGCGCCAACAGATTCCGCAGCGCTAATAGCATGTCTTGACCAGTGAGGTCTGTATAACTGTGAACACCAATGCAATGTTGTATTGCCTTTTGTAGGGCATTGCCCTAAAGAAATCAGCTATTTTACATACAAAAATTACAAAGTAACCCTAACATTAAAACCCCCCACCCAACCAACCCAAAATGAACAAAGTCTAAAAAAAGCTAAGCTACCCATTGCCCCATAAGTTGCATTTGTATGGGCATTGCCCTTAAAGCATTCAGCTCTTTTACTGCCCTTAAAAGGGCAATCAGCTCTTTTACAGTCCAAAAAAACATAATTTTTTAAAAAAAAAGCCACCCCAAAAAATAAAAAAAAGCCTAAGACTAAGCCCCAAATAGGTACTCACTGTTACTGAAGTCCGGCGGCTCCATCATCTTCTATTTTCTATCTGAAGCGAAGGCGGCATGGAGCGGTGGTCCTCAGTGGCGGTCTTCAGCGGCGGGGATCCTCAGCGGCGTAGAGGCTCCTCTTCATCCGATCTCTGTCGTACACTAAAAATTGAATGGGAAGTACCGCATTCAATTTGGGGTACCTTGCATTCCTATTGGCTGAAATTTCCAAATCAACCAATAAAATTTCAGTAGCTCTCATCCTATTGGCTGACTTCAAAATTTTAGCCAATAGTAATGCAAGGTACCCCAATAAATATGGGGTACTCTGCATTCAATCTTAAGTATGCGGCAGACGATCGCATGAAGAGGAGCCGCCATGCCGCGGAGGACGGCCGTGGAGGATCTGCGCATCAGGAAAGCCAGCTCCACACCTCTGCTCTGTGCCGCCTTCGCTCTGGATGAAGATAAAAGATGATGGAGCCGCCGGACTTCAGTAACAGTGAGTACCTATTTGGGGCTTAGTTTTAGACTTTTTTGGGGGGGGGGGTGTTTTTTTTAAAAAAAATTAGGGTTTTTTTGGCTGTAAAAGAGCAGATTGCCCTACAAATGCACGTTTAGGGGCAATGGGTAGTTTAGTTTTTTTAATTTTGTTTTGTTTGTTACTGTTAGGGGGGGGACTTAGTATTATTTACATGTAAAAGAGCTGTTTAACTAAGGGAATTGCCCTACAAAAGGCCCTTTTAAGGGCTATTGGTAGTTTAGTTTAGATTAGAGGGTGTTTTTTATTTTCGGAGGGCTTTTTTATTTTCATAGGGGTATTAGATTAGGTTTAATTTTTTAATTTTTGATAATTTTGTTTATTTTTTTCTGTAATTTTAGACTTTTTATTTTTGTAATTTTAGATAAATTTTTGTTATTTAATGTTAAATTAATATTAGGATTTTTTTATTGTAAAGGGGGTTGTTGGGTATGTGGGCTTAGTAATTAAATGAGATATTTGCATTGTGGGGGTTGGCGGTTTAGGAGTTAATAGAAGTTAATAGTTTAATTAGGTTTATTGCGATGTGGAGTTTGGCGGTTATGGGATTAATAGGTTAATTAGGTTTATTGCGATGTGGGCGGTTTGCGGTTTAGGGGTTAATCGGTTAATTAGGTTTATTGCGATGTAGGGGGTTGACGGTTTAGGGTTTAATATTTTAATTATGTTATATGTGCTGTTTAATTTGCGGATTAGGAGTTAATTACTTTATTATTTTGCGATGTGGTGGTTGGCAGTTTAGGTGTTGGTTAATATTTCTTGCGGGCGCTTAGGTTTTTTTGTGTTATACTTCGTTTGGGCGGTTATTTTTTTTTTTGTGTTATACTTCATGCGGGCTGTTAGGATTTTTGGTATTTTGTGCAGGCGGTTTACGTGTTTTTTTTGTTATTTCATGCGGGTGGTTGCGTGTTTTTTCTTAATACTTCATTTGCCTATGCTGCATTCAGGTGGATTCCGAAAATGGCAGGGTGGTGAAAAAATCCACCTGCTGTGGATTCTTTCACCACCCTGCCATTTTCGAAATCTGCCTGGCGGCAGCTTCGCTACACCCAAGTGGATTCTTTTGGCTGCAGATGTATGGGATGTGGACAAGCGCCTACTCTGTTCCCTATGGGCTTGAGGGGGGTGATACCTAGTAACCACCAATAGAAATCAGCTAAATGTACGGGGACCCCCAAGCGCCTACCAACCGGAGGCAAAGGGATATAAATGAGTGTAGCAGTATGTACAATAAAACCTAATTTATTGCCTATACATATAAAAACTTAATACATACATTTCATACAATACATGGATCCATGGAAAATTACAATAAAATTACAATAAAACAAATGCAGATTTGATAAAACAATTGTCCAGAATAAAAACAATGGTAAGTACAATGAATATAGTTGACCTCCTAAGTGTGATGTGCAGTGAAATTCAGTGATATACAACGATGTGGACAAATGGTGTACAAATATATAAGTGTAAAAATATAAAAATATAAAAATAAAAATAAAAATACAAAATGTCAATCAATTCCGATTTGAATGTCAATCAATCCTACACACGGTGTAAAAAATTAGTGAAAAAATGTAAATCCAAGATTAATGAAAATCCAAAAATAATGAAAAGGTTGTAGATGCAAAAAATAAGTGAATAAGTCAAACTATAGTCACCCAGATCCTGTGGGATCAAATAGTGGTTGTAAGTGTCCAAAGGTGTTGTGATGTGGTGAAGATGTGAAGATGGAGGAAGTGCTGGGCCCACTGAGAGTGAACCAAATTTTCAAACAGAGAAATAATGTCCACCTAAAAAACAAAAACAAATATGGTGCAGATACCTTCAAATAAGTATTACCTAAATGAAATGGAGCTTACCAATATCAGTCGACGCGTTTCGGCCTTGCTCTAGGCCTTTATCAAGACTGATTTGTTTGGGGATTATGCACCATTATAAAGGGTGTACTGACCAATGGGTGCCTGAGGAATTTTGCGCCAAAAATAGGCTCCGCCCACTTCCGGTGTCTCATAAGTGTGGGCAGTGTTTCTAATATGTTCCTATTCAGATGTCTGATGGGTATGGGCAAACTTTTGTACTTGTAAAGAATATTTGTACTTGTAAACCATATTCAAAGAAGTTGCTTCTAGTGTATAAATAGATAGATATAATGTATTTATAAAGAATAATGTGTTTAAAAATAAATGATGTTTCAAATATATTATCGAATGTATAGTATCACTTCCGGTAATGGCGGTCTGTGATGTCATATCCTGTTTATGAGATCTCTGAGTTGTAATCCAGTATTTATTAGCTGTATCAATGTGCTACTTAAGGCAGATTTTTGAGATAACTGCAGAGAATAAGGTGTGTACAGTCCAAAAATATATATATTTTGAATCACTTCTGACTAGCTATGTCATTGTTTACCTATCATAAGGTATCTTAGTCACTTCCGGTTGCGGCAAAGCGTAATGCTCTTTTCGGTAAAGAACGTAATGTTCTTTCTGGTAAAAGCCATTGTCTGGGGCTTATGGTGAACCTTATGTTTATCAGTGAGAGAGAATTGATCATTTTAGGGATATGTTAGATTAATAGCATATCCAAAATCGTCTTAAGGGGAATTACTTCTGGTTTGCGGCAGTGTAATGGCACTTCCGGTTGAGGCAGCGCAACAATAGTTACTTCCGGTTGGGGCAATGCAATAGAGATCCCTATCTGTCTCAACCAAGGGAACTCCAAATTACAGACTAAGAATTTTTGGTACAATCCAAAGGTCACTTAACAAAGAGATATAGAAGAAACCATGAATTGACAAAGAGATATAAAAGAAACCATGACTTGACAAAGAGATATAAAAAATCATGAATAAAGGCATAAATACATAAGTCCAACATTATTGTATTATTATGTTCATAGAAAGGATGGCATCATTTCCAGTTCTGGAAATAGACATATTCCAAATTATTGGAAATGAGATAATTTCTAAGTTGGTGAGAAATTCTTCCTCGAATCGTATGTATGCAGATCTCAGTATTACCTATGTTATTAATACAATATAAAAATATATACGAAGATTACTGAATCTAAACAGTGGAGCCAACCATTATATAACAATAAACTTACAAGGGGGGAGTTTCCGATTCTGTATAATATGTGATGTAGATATCGGTTAATATAACCTAGGCTGTGACGTCACTTTCAGTGATATGTCAAATCTGACATTGCTGGTTACAATAATAATAGGTAAAAATAGCTAAAATGGGCTAAATTGAATATTGATGACATATAAATTGGTGTCATACCTGAATTTAAAGTATATGGCTGAGAGCAAATTATGCCAGTGCCTATATGTATAGCTCGTGACATCACGCCATAAATCGCCAACTCTATTGGTGGTTAGTAAATCAAGGTGATGGATTATATATTAGGGGAGGCGTAGAACAATAGTGATTCGGTGGAATTTCCAAAGAGATGTTATTGTGGTAATGCAAAGGACCAATCTAAAGGGCTATTATAAAGGTGCTTACATGAATGTCTATGTGTGTCTGAGATTGTATGGTGATGGAACCATATACAGTTTAAAGTTTAGAAAGGGGATTAGTTTCTTCTTAAGGGAGAAAGACTGGGTATATGTACATCTTGATGATGGTATCAAAGAGGTTGTACTACCTTTTTGTTTTTGTTCTTAGAGAGAGGATGACCATATTACCAAAAGACTAGACGGCTTGACGTGACTCAAAAAGAGGAGACTTAGTAGATATGAGAACATACCACATGACATATTTAGCCTTTGAACTTTGGCTTTAAAACTATGGTATTAGTTTGCATGTAAACCATTAGTATAAACATGAACTTGGTATCCATAATAAGTAACTATAACGAGTCAGAATGTGTCACAGATCTATAATAGACCTAGTGTACAAATGTTTGGATATACAGATATTAAGACATTATGTCATTTTAAAAAGGTGGGAGAAGTCATCTTTATTATTAAGTCCCTTAGGGTGGAGACAGTCCAGAGTGAAAATCCATTTAGATTCTGTGATTAATAGTTTCTTCTCAAAGTTACCTCCTCTCCATCCTTTAATGACCTTCTGGATACCCATAAAGGTTAAATCTTTGATGTTCCCATTATGTTTCAATGTAAAATGTTTATAGAGAGATGTTTCCATATTGCATTTTTCAATTAGCAACAGATGTTCGCGTATTCTGTCCCTAAGGGGTCTCGTCGTTTGGCCCACATTTTGTAGGCCGCACGGACATTGTAACATATATACAATCCCTTTGTCTTGACAACACCTTTGTCTTGACAACCACTATTTGATCCCACAGGATCTGGGTGACTATAGTTTGACTTATTCACTTATTTTTTGCATCTACAACCTTTTCATTATTTTTGGATTTTCATTAATCTTGGATTTACATTTTTTCACTAATTTTTTACACCGTGTGTAGGATTGATTGACATTCAAATCGGAATTGATTGACATTTTGTATTTTTATTTTTATTTTTATATTTTTATATTTTTACACTTATATATTTGTACACCATTTGTCCACATCGTTGTATATCACTGAATTTCACTGCACATCACACCTAGGAGGTCAACTATATTCATTGTACTTACCATTGTTTTTATTCTGGACAATTGTTTTATCAAATCTGCATTTGTTTTATTGTAATTTTATTGTAATTTTCCATGGATCCATGTATTGTATGAAATGTATGTATTTAGTTTTTATATGTATAGGCAATAAATTAGGTTTTATTGTACATACTGCTACACTCATTTATATCCCTTTGCCTCCGGTTGGTAGGCGCTTGGGGGTCCCCGTACATTTAGCTGATTTCTATTGGTGGTTACTAGGTATCACCCCCCTCAAGCCATTCTTTTGAGGATGCGTTCGCAACTAGCAACGGATGCGTTACAAATGCGATTATAGTATAGATGTGGTTATTTACTAATATGAAGACTGCTTGATTAGCCAGATATGTCATGCAGTGGAGTGTTTGCTCTTTATCTGTTACCTTTAGTTATTTATGTACAGGTAAACTCAAAAAAGTATGCTCTAAAGGGTCATCTATGCACTGAGATATACTATTAATCTGCCTTTAGAGCAATCTACAGTCTGTTATTTTTATACGTCAGATATTGACGGTTACCTGCATTGATGGTTACTGTTAAAATTGAGTCCCTCACAGGAAAATCTATATATAGCAGATTTTGATTTATGTTATTGTACAGTAAGTAATTATAGTTTACTACCACAGTTAAGTTCAGTAACGCACATAACTGGTCTGAATTCAGCACAACAATGATCATATTTAAGTGTGATATAGTACAATATTCATCTCCTCTTATTATTGTACTATCTATATACTGTTAGTTAACCTAAGCTGTTGAATAAGTACATTTAAATAAATTCTGGTTTACCTTCTATATGCCTAAGCATAGTATCCTATTCATACATTACAAGTTATGTATGAACTTTAACCTACGGACTGTCATGTAAGTCCAAAGTTTCAAAGTTTTGCTCTGTCAGCGGCTGAGATGGGTAGATGGAAATTATGCTTAGAATGTTACCTTTTTACATAGATGTAAAACTATATTAGACACAGCCTTTCGGTTAGAGAGATTTAATAAGTAAAGGCAAACATATACATCTCAGAAACATTTACATGTTACTGCCGATTTATCCTCTAGAATTGCCCATAGATATTATCCTTAAATAGACTCACATATGTTTCCATGTGCAGTCTCACACTCCTAAAGTTACTCTCTGTTATGGGAGCCTCATTCTGATGCCGTCAGGGACGGCATCAGAACCTCACACAGCATAAGTATATACATATATATTTACATTGTGGTCCCACTCCCTCCAACTTTATAGCCCCAAAACTACATTGTGCAATTTCTTTAAGAAAAAACTATAATGCCCTCTATTTTGAGGGCATTTGGGGCACTTTTAGAAAATTAACCAGAGCTCGGAGCTCTTTTTAATTTTCTGAGTGCTTATTGTAATGGATGGTTTATTATCGCACTCCCTCAAATGGGCAAATTTGCCCGTTTGCGGGAGTGCGATAATTTAGCGCTCCACTTGTAATCTAGCATATAATTTTTGGTTTTAGAGAAGCAATTTCTTTCTCGTTAGGATAAACCTGTATTATGCTAAATGCTGGTTTCTAGAGGTTACTATATATTGAAAAATTATGTATATTTCTAGAAATATTTACAATTGTTTACTCTAGGTGACATTGCTGACTAGGCCTTTGGGCCTCTCTGTTGTATGTATTTTGATTATTGTGCTCTCTAGGAGTATTTTGTATTATGTATCCCATTTTACCTCAATAATAAAAATATTAAAAAGAAATTAATAAAAAAAATTTACTTCTTTTTTGTCCATTGTCCATATTTAAACAACTAATAAATACATCTACATGTTTAAAAAAAAAGAATAAAATGATTTTCGATAATGTCCAAAAAAGTCATAAACCATTACAAAGTATTCTTGCTCCTAAAGTTTTTCTAATTGCATTTTTTACATCTCTGTTTCTTAGACTGTATATGAATGGGTTCAACATAGGTATTATTGCAGTGTAAAAAATAGACCCTGAAAGATCTTGCTCTTTATATTTGGAATTGGGTCTAACATATGTAAACATTGTGCTTCCATAGAATAACAATACAGATATCAGATGTGAGCTACAAGTGGAAAAAGTTCTGTGTCTGAGACCAGCAGAACTTATTTTAAAAATAGCACACACAATGCAGAGGTATGATAGAAGAATTGCCATAATGCAAAACATGGTGATAGAGCCAGTGAAAGCAAACAACAGGATCTCATTGGTAGTTGTTTCTTGGCAAGAGAGCTTCAAGAGTGGATGGATATCACAAAAGAAGTGGTGAATTTTAGACTTGCAGAAAGAAATGCTGAAGGTGGCAACAGTGTGGATAAGTGAATGAAGAACGCCAGTGATATGTGATATTGTTACTAGAGTAAAACAAAGTTTATTGGTCATGATGACTAGATAACTCAGGGGGCTGCATATTGCAACATATCTGTCATATGCCATAAAAACAAGGATAAAACATTCTGAGGTTCCAAAAGTCACTCCAAAAAACAACTGTGTTGCACACTCTATAAATGAGATGTGTGTCTTTGTTATAAAAGTGGCTAACATCTTAGGACAAATACATGTAGAGAAAAAGGTATCAAGGAGGGAAAGATTAAAAAGAAATATGTACATGGCTACATAAAGTTGTGGAGAGATCCATATAATGACGGCCATACCAATGTTACAGAGGACTGTAAGAAAGTATACAAGAGAAAAAAACACAAAGAGAGGCAGCTTTAGTTTTTTATTTTCCGTAAATCCCAAGAGGACAAAGTCAGACACCAATGTCCAGTTGTTCCTATCAATTTTATTGATCATTATTTCCATAGTACAGACTCAGAGATGAATTCAGTGTCAAAGCCCAGAACTATGAAGATTAGTTCAAGTCCTAGAAAAAATTAATAATAATAAAGGAATATGGCAACAAAATCATAAAATTGTGCACAGTAAAACAAATTAAATCCAACCAGTTCATGCTTCATGGATTATTTGGACAATAACCATTAACCCCTTAATGACCAGGATATACCCTGTACGTAGCTGATTGTTAGGGGATTTTCTGCTTATAATAGCATGGGTTTCAACGTGAGTGGCAAGACCACACTATTAGACCCTCCCTCCCTCCTGCAGACTTGCTAAAAAAGTACAGTCTTGCCACATAAAGACCAGTGATGTACACAGTATGTTGCGGGTCATTAAGGGGTTAATCCATAAAAATTCCAATGAAGAAACATTGTATGGCAACTAGGATGTTATAAATATAAATAAATAATTAAAAATAAATATGTATGTGTTAAAAAATTGGTGTTAACATTGTTTTAAAGTCATATGGTATATGGCAAGTAGTTTAACTGGTAAAGGCTCAAAGGTGTGTATATATATATATATATATATATATATATATATATATATAGTTATATATGGCATTGGCTGACCGGATCACATGGTGTGAGCATCTGACTCCAGTGTATTTGGCAGAATACAAAGCGGTCTCTGTAATATGGATTCCAAGCAGTGATCTCAATTTTGATATATGTGAACCAGCGGAGGACAAAAAGGAGCCGAAAATGTCTTCAGGAAGGTGTAGTATATACCCAAAGTCCCTGGCACTCACAGATGGAAATACTTTGCCATTGTGTCGTATTGGCTTTGCTTACTAAATGACAGTGCTTGCTGATGACGCTAACTTACACAGGCTTTTGGGATAATCACCTCCATACAAAGCACACTCTATGGGGCCTATTTATCAAGCTGTCAACTATGTTGCATTCACAGGCACCAATACGCTCGCCTAACATCGCCTAACATTGCGGCCGCGTATCTCAATATGCTCTCCTAATTTATTAAAAAAGCCGTCAAAAAGACGCGCACCAAGTACAGGGCGATGAGCATCGGACTGTTTTTAACTAGTAGTCATCGATCTCGCGTCAATTAGGCTTTTTCCCAACTTTATTTATACCTTGTCACTAAACGCTGCCACTATACTAAAACGTTTAACCCCTATCCCGCCAATCCCTGTTATCGCCGCAACCTAAATAAAGTTATTAACCACTATCCCGCCGCTCCCCGACACTGTCGCTACTAAATAAATGTATTAACCCCTAAACCTCTGGCCTCCCACATCACTACCACTAATTTAACCTATTAACCCCTAAGCCATCAGCCCCTCACATCGCAAAAAACAAAATTAAGCTATTAACCTCTAAACCTAACAACCCCCTAACTTTAAATTAAAATTACAACATCCCTATCCTAATATAAATAAAAACTTACCTGTAGAATTAAAATAAACTATTTTAAAATATTAATGAACCTACCCTAACTATTGTACTACAATAAAATTAAACTACCAATTAAATAAACTAAATTACATATTAAAGAAACCTAACCCTAACCCTAATAAAATTATTTAAAAATAAGTACTACATTTCCACAAAACCCCCCCACTAAGTTACCAAAAAAAACAAACACTAAATTACGAAAAAACAAATTATCAAAAATAAAAAATTGCCCCTAATCTAATAGCCCTATCAAAATAAAAAAGCCCCCAAAATAAAAAACCCTAGCCTACAATAAACTACCAATGGCCCTTAAAAGGGCCTTTTATGGGGCATTGCACCAAAGATAACAGCTCTTTTACATGGCAAAAAAATACAACCCCCCCCAACAGTTAATAATAATAGAATGAGAGCTAAATCTTATTGGCTGATTGGAAAAGCCAATAGGATTTGAGCTGAATCCTATTGGCTGATTGGAACAGCCAATAGGATTTTAGCAGTTCTAATTCCTATTGGCTGATTGAAATCTTTCAGCCAATAGGAATGCAAGGGACGCCATCTTGGATTGCATCACTTGCATTAAAGTTCCAGTGTACGGCGGAGACCGTATGAATAGGATGCTCCGCGCCGGAGGTCTTCAGGTTGGATCCGCTTCGTGCCGGATGAAGATAGACGATGCCTTCTGGATGAAGACTTCTTGCCACCTGGATGAGGACTTCTCCAGCTGGATGAAGATGGAAGAAGCCACCTGGATGAAGACTTCTTGCTGCATGGATGATGACTTCGCCAGCTGGATGGATCCTTCAAGCAGGACTTCAACAACTGTAAGTGGATCGTCAGGGGTTAGTGTTAGTTTTTTTTTAAAGGTTTTTTGGGTGAGTTTTATTTTTAGATTAGGGTCTGGGCATGTAAAAGACCTAAATGCCCTTTTAAGGGCAATGCCCATAGAAATGCCCATTTCAGGGAAATGGGGAGCTTAGGTTATTTTAGATAGTTTTTTTATTTGGGGGGTTGTATTTTTTTAAGGAGGATAGGTGAGAATTGGCGCTTATATCAACCCTAATGCCAAGTATAGAAGGGTCTCTCTCTAAGAACCCTGAGGAGGATAGTAGAATAATTTAAGCGGAAATACTGGCGCTGAAAGCAGGGTAGTACACAAATACAATATACGGGTAACCTAAAAGGGTCTACCTTAGCAGAAATATAATCGTTGTATTTTTTTGCCATGTAAAAGAGCTGTTATCTTTGGGGCAATGCCCCACAAAAGGCCCTTGTAGGCTAGGGTTTTTTTTATTTTGGGGAGGCTTTTTTATTTTGATAGGGCTATTAGATTAGGTGTAATTATTTTTTATTTTTGATAATTTGTTTTTTTTTCCCATAATTTAGTGTTTATTTTTTTGGTAACTTTCCGCTAGATTTAGAGTTCTGCGGCCAAAGGGGTGCGTTAGCTACGCATGCTTTTTTTCTCCCGCACCTTTTAAATACCGCTGGTATTTAGAGTTCACAGAAGGGCTGCGCTAGGCTCCAAAAAGGGAGCGTATAGCATATTTACCCCCACTGCAACTCTCAATACCAGCGGTGCTTACGGACGCGGCCAGCTTCAAAAACGTGCTCATGCACAATTCCTGTAATATGTAATACCTGCAAAAAAGCAGCGTTCAGCTCCTAACGCAGCCCCATTGTTTCCTATGGGGATACACTTCCAAAGTCTGCACTTAACACCCTAACATGAACCCCGAGTCTAAACACCCCTAACCTTACACTTATTAACCCCTAATCTGCCGCCCCCGCTATCGCTGACCCCTGCATATTTTTTTAACCCCTAATCTGCCGCTCCGTACACCGCCGCAACCTACATTATAGCTATGTACCCCTAATCTGCTGCCCCTAACACCGCCGACCCCTATATTATATTTATTAACCCCTAATCTGCCGCCCCGAACGTCGCCGCCACCTACCTACAATTATTAACCCCTAATCTGCCTACCGGACCTCGCCGCTACTATAATAAATTTATTAACCCCTAAAGCTAAGTCTAACCCTAACACTAACACCCCCCTAAGTTAAATATAATTATTATCTAACGAAATAAATTAACTCTTATTAAATAAATTAATCCTATTTAAAGCTAAATACTTACCTGTAAAATAAACCCTAATATAGCTACAATATAAATTATAATTATATTCTATCTATTTTAGGATTAATATTTATTTTATAGGCAACTTTGTATTTATTTTAACCAGGTACAATAGCTATTAAATAGTTAATAACTATTTAATAGCTACCTAGTTAAAATAATTACAAAATTACCTGTAAAATAAATCCTAACCTAAGTTACAATTAAACCTAACACTACACTATTATTAAATTAATTAAATAAACTACCTACAATTATCTACAATTAAACCTAACATTACACTATCAATAAATAAATTAAATACAAATAAATAAACTAACTAAAGTACGAAAAATAAAAAAAGAACTAAGTTACAAAAAAAAAAGAACTAAGTTACAAAAAATAAAAAAATATTTACAAACATTATAAAAATATTACAAAAATTTTAAGCTAATTACACCTACTCTAAGCCCCCTAATAAAATTACAAAGCCCCCAAAATAAAAAAATACCCTACCCTATTCTAAAATAAAAATAGAAAAGCTATTTTACCTTACCAGCCCTTAAAAGGGCTTTTTGCGGTGCATGCCCCAAAGAATTCAGCTCTTTTGCCTGGAAAAAAACATACACATTACAACCCACCACCCACATACCCCTAATCTAACCCAAACCCCCCTTAAATAAACCTAACACTAAGCCCCTGAAGATCTTCCTACCTTGTCTTCACCATGCCGGGTATCACCGATCGGTCCAGAGGAGGCTCCAAAGTCTTCATCCAAGCCCAAGCGGGGGCTGAAGAGATCCATCATCGGGCTGAAGAGGTCCATCATCGTGCTGAAGTCTTGATCCAAGCGGTGGCTGAAGAGGTCCATCATCGGGCTGAAGTCTTCTATCAAGCGGCATCTTCAATCTTCTTTCTTCCGGATCCATCTTCATCCCGCCGACGCGGTACATCCATCCTGCCCGACGACTTCCCGACGAATGACGGTTCCTTTAAATGATGACGTCATCCAAGATGGCGTCCCTCGAACACCGATTCGCTGATAGGATTCTATCAGCCAATCGGAATTAAGGTAGGAAAAATCTGATTGACTGATGGAATCAGCCAATGAGATTGAAGTTCAATACGATTGGCTGATGCAATCAGTCAATCAGATTGAGCTCGCATTCTATTGGCTGATTGGAACAGCCAATAGAATGCAAGCTCAATCTGATTGGCTGATTCCATCAGCCAATCAGAATTTTCCTACCTTAATTCCGATTGGCGGATAGAATCCTATCAGCCAATCGGAATTCGAGGGACGCCATCTTGGATGACGTCATTTAAAGGAACCGTCATTCGTCAGGAAGTCGTCGGGCAGGATGGATGTTCCGCGTCGGCGGGATGAAGATGGATCTGGAAGAAAGAAGATTGAAGATGCCGCTTGATAGAAGACTGGACCTCTTCAGCCCGATGATGGATCTCTTCAGCCCCCGCTTGGGCTTGGATGAAGAATTCGGAGCCTCCTCTGGACCGATCGGTGATACCCGGCGTGGTGAAGACAAGGTAGGAAGATCTTCAGGGGCTTAGTGTTAGGTTTATTTAAGGGGGGTTTGGGTTAGATTAGGGGTATGTGGGTGGTGGGTTGTAATGTTGGGGGGGTATTGTATGTTTTTTTTTCCAGGCAAAAGAGCTGAATTCTTTGGGGCATGCCCCGCAAAAGGCCCTTTTAAGGGCTGGTAAGGAAAAAGAGCTTTTCTATTTTTATTTTAGAATAGGGTAGGGCATTTTTTTATTTTGGGGGGCTTTGTTATTTTATTAGGGGGTTTAGAGTAGGTGTAATTAGCTTAAAATTGTTGTAATATTTTTATAATGTTTGTAAATATTTTTTTATTTTTTGTAACTTAGTTCTTTTTTAATTTTATTTATTGATAGTGTAGTGTTAGGTTTAATTGTAGATAATTGTAGGTAGTTTATTTAATTAATTTATTGATAGTGTAGTGTTAGGTTTAATTGTAACTTAGGTTAGGATTTATTTTACAGGTAATTTTGTAATTATTTTAACTAGGTAGCTATTAAATAGTTCTTAACTATTTAATAGCTATTGTACCTGGTTAAAATAAATTGAAAGTTGCCTGTAAAATAAATATAAATCCTAAAATAGCTACAATATAATTATAATTTATATTGAAGCTATATTAGGGTTTATTTTACAGGTAAGTATTTAGCTTTAAATATGATTAATTTATTTAATAAGAGTTAATTTATTTAGTTAGATAATAATTATATTTAACTTAGGGGGGTGTTAGTGTTAGGGTTAGACTTAGCTTTAGGGGTTAATAAATTTATTATAGTAGCGGTGAGATCTGGTCGGCAGATTAGGGGTTAATACTTGAAGTTAGGTGTCGGTGATGTTAGGGAGGGCAGATTAGGGGTTAATACTATTTATTATAGGGTTAGTGAGGCGGGAGTGAGGCGGATTAGGGGTTAATAACTTTATTATAGTAGCGGTGAGGTCCGGTTGGCAGATTAGGGGTTAATAATTGTAGGTAGGTGGCAGCGACGCTGGGGGCGGCAGATTAGGGGTTAATAAATATTATGTAGGTGTCGGCGGTGTGAGGGGCAGCAGATTAGGGGTACATAGGGATAACGTAGGTTGCGGCGGTGTGCGGTCGGCAGATTAGGGGTTAAATTTTTTTATTAGAGTGGTGGCGATGTGGGGGTCCTCGGTTTAGGGGTACATAGGTAGTTTATGGGTGTTAGTGTACTTTAGAGCACAGTAGTTAAGAGCTTTATAAACCGGCGTTAGCCCAGAAAGCTCTTAACTACTGACTTTTCTCTGCGGCTGGAGTCTTGTCGTTAGATTTCTAACTCTCACTTCAGCCAAGACTCTAAATACCGGCGTTAGAAAGATCCCATTGAAAAGATAAGATACGCAAATGGCGTAGGGGGATCTGCGGTATGGAAAAGTTGCGGCTGGAAAGTGAGCGTTAGACCCTTTCCTGACTGACTCTAAATACCAGCGGTAGCCCAAAACCAGCGTTAGGAGCCCCTAACGCTGGTTTTGACGGCTAACGCCAAACTCTAAATCTAGGCGTTAGGTTTTTTTTGTGTGGTAATTTAGTACTTTTAATAATGTTTAATAGTATATTAAATAATTTGAGTAGGGTTAGGTTTCTTTAATATGTAATTAGTTTATTTAATTTTTAGTTTAATTTAATTGTAGTATAATAGGGTAGGTTAATTAATAGTTTAAAATAGTTTATTTTAACTCTACAGGTAAGTTTAAATTTATATTAAGATAGGGATGTTGTAATTTTAATTTAAAGTTAGCGGGTTGTTAGGTTTAAGGGTTAATAGCTTAATTTATTTTTTTGCGATGTGGTTGGCTGACGTTTTAGGGGTTAATAGGTTTAGTTAGAGGTAGTGATGTGGGAGGCCAGAGGTTTAGGGGTTAATACGTTTATTTAGTGGGTGGTGGCGGTGGCGGGGAGAGGTGTAATAGGGGTTAATACATTATATTTAGGTTGCGGTGATGTTGGGGGCGGCAGATTAGGGGTGTTTGTTTAGACTCGGGGTTTATGTTAGGTTGTTAGGTGTAAACGTAACTTGTTTTCTACCATAGAAATCAATCGGTTATATTTCTTTGTCTTGCAGCATCGAACATAAGCTTTCGCTGCTTCCAGACTCCCATTGATTTCTATGGCATCCGCAGCCCCCAGGGTGACAGATTGAAAACCAGGTACGCTGGGTCGGAAAAGACACGAGCATACCTGTTAAAAGTTTGATAAATGGGAAAAAGTGTCAAATAGAGCCGAATGTGTATTCGGAACATCTGTAATGATGTAAGCATCGATCTGTGTCGTATTGAAACTTGCCGGACTGTAGGCTTTGATAACTAGGTCGGATCAATCTCGCAACAATTAACCTGCGGAATTTCGCCATATTTGCAATTGACAGCTTGATAAATAGGCCCCTATAAGTCTATACGGCTGTTTTCTGCATGATACATGTTTTCTGCATGATACATGTGTACTGGAAAGAACAATTTGGCTTCATTGCTCCTTAAACTGCCTATACTAATCCTGGCTATATACACTTGATTGTGCTAACTGATATCCTATATCTAATCTGCACTTTGTATACATATAGGGTATACAATTTTGATCCCTATTTATTCACCTGCCCAGGCCATACCTCCTGATGCTTTTCATGGGGGTTCTGTGTGCAGCCAGGGTGTATTTGAGCAGATAACCATCCTATGCAACTTGAACTTACTTTTTTATGCAGTTACACTGGCGCCTTATTCTTACCTTGACCGGTCAGGGTTTTATACATGTATGTTTTTTCTATATATTTACCTAGGAATGTGTTTTATGAATTATGCAAACCTAACAGAGATGTGATTTTTTGCATTTTTAGAGAAATAAAATGGATTTCTATATTGAATTAATTTTGGATACTAATAAATTTATATTTTTTCTAAAACAGTGCTGCTTCCCCTGTCTTTTTTGAAATGATGATATTTACTTTGTTTCCCTTTTTTTCTCTTTTGTAATGTTTAATACAACATTTTTTTTATGGGTCTGCACCATTAGCCTTAATAGGCACTATATAGGATATATGTTGATACTAACGCATTATCCTTTTTCACAGCTCTACTACTAGCAGTTGCTTCCCACTATGCTATCTTTCTTGATATACAATATATATATATGTGTGCGCGTGTCTATTTTTATGTGTGTTTGTATATGTGTGTATATATATATATATATATATATGTACAGTATGTGTGCACATACATATGTATATATATATATATATATATATATATATACATATATATATATATACATATATATATATATATATATATATATATATATATATACACACACATACAGTGGGGCAAAAAAGCATTTAGTCAGCCATCAATTGTGCAAGTTCTCCCACTTAAGAAGATGAGAGAGGCCTGTAATTTTCATCATAGGTATACCCCAACTATGAGAGACAAAATGTGGAAACAAATCCAGACAATCACATTGTCTGATTTGTAAAGAATTTATTTGCATATTATGGTGGAAAATAAGTATTTGGTCACCTACAAACAAGCAAGATTTCTGTCTCTCACAGACCTGTATTTCTACTTTAAGAGGCTCCTCTGTCCTCCACTCATTACCTGTGTTAATGGCACCTGTTTGAACTTGTTATCAGTATAAAAGACACCTGTCCACAACCTTAAACAGTCACACTCCAAACTCCACTATGGTGAAGACCAAAGAGCTGTCGAAGGACACCAAAAACAAAAGTGTAGACCTGTATCATACTGGGGGACTAAATCTGCAATAGGCAAGCAGCTTGGTGTGAAGAAATCAACTGTGGGAGCAATAATTAGAAAATGGAAGACATACAAGACCACTGATAATCTCCCTCGATCTGGGGCTCCACGCAAGATCTCACCCTGTGGGGTCAAAATGATCAAAAGAACGGTGAGCAAACATCCCAGAACCACACGGGGGGACCTAGTGAATGACCTGCAGAGAGCTGGGACCAATGTAACAAAGGCTACCATCAGTAACACACTACGCCGCCAGGGACTCAGATCCTGCAGTGCCAGACGTGTCCCCCTGCTTAAGCCAGTTTATGTCTGGGCCCGTCTGAAGTATGCTAGAGAGCATTTGGATGATGCAGAAGCGGATTGGGAGAATGTCATATGGTCAGATGAAACCAAAGTAGAACTGTTTGGTAGAAACACAACTCATCGTGTTTGGAGGAGAGAGAATGCTGAGTTGCAACCAAAGAGCACCATACCTACTGTGAAGCATGGGGGTGGCAACATCATGCTTTGGGGCTGTTTCTCTGCACAGGGAACAGGACGACTGATCTGTGTACATGAAAGAATGAATGGGGCCATGTATCATGAAATTTTGAGTTCAAACCTCCTTCCATCAGCAAGGGCATTGAAGATGAAATGTGACTGGGTCTTTCAGCATGATAATGATCCCAAACACACCGCCCGGGCAACGAAGGAGTGGCTTCGTAAAAAGCATTTCAAGGTCCTGGAGTGGCCTAGCCAGTCTCCAGATCTAAACCCAATAGAGGGAGTTGAAAGTCCATGTTGCCCAGCAACAGCCCCAAAACATCACTGCTCTAGAAGAGATCTGCATGCAGGAATGGGCCAACATACCAGCAACAGTGTGTGACAACCTTGTGAAGACTTACAGAAAACGTTTGACCTCTGTCATTGCCAACAAAAGGATATATAACAAAGTATTGAGATGAACTATTGATATTGACCAAATACTTATTTTCCACCATAATTTGCAAATAAATTCTTTCCAAATCAGATAATGTGATTGTCTGGATTTGTTTCCACATTTTGTCTCTCATAGTTGAGGTATACCTATGATGAAAATTACAGGCCTCTCTCATCTTCTTAAGTGGGAGAACTTGCACAATTGGTGGCTGACTAAATACTTTTTTGCCCCACTGTATATACAAATATGGATACAAATACACACACATACAAACACACACACACACACATATCCTATAATATATAAGCTGTCATGCGCAGTAGAGACAGTGCGAGGAGAAACACACCTAGCCTTAGAGTCTACCTGATCTGCGGCTTGACAACAGTGGATGTGAGCGGGCGTGGTCAGGCGTGGCAGTACCGGGCGTGGCAGGGACGGGGTTGGGCGCATGCGAGAAAAAGATCAAAAGAGAGGGGGGGAGAGAGCAAAAGAGATGGGAAAGAGCAAAAGAGAGGGGAGAGAGAGCAAAACAGAGGGAAAAGAGCAAAAGAGAGAGAAAGAGCAAAAGAGAGGGGAGAGAGAGCAAAAGAGAGGGTAGAGAGAGCAAATTAGAGGGGAAAAAGGAAAAGAGAGGGGAAAGAGCAAGCAAAAGGGAGGAGAGAGCAAAAGACGGGGGGGGGAGAGAGAGCAAAAGAGAGGGGGAGAGAGAAAAATAGAAGGGGGGAAGAGAGAGAGCAAAAGAGAGGGGGAGAAAGAAAAAGAGAGGGGGAGAGAGAGAGCAAAAGAGAGGGGGAGAGAGTGCAAAAGAGAGGGGGAGAGAGCACAAAAGAAATGGGGGAGAGAGAGCAAAAGAGGACGGGGAGAGAGAGGGGTGAGAGAGAGGGGGAGAGAGCAAAAGAGAGGGAGAGAGAGAAAGAGCAAAAGAGAGGGGAGAGAGAGAGCAAAAGAGGGGGAGAGAAAGCAAAAGAGAGGGGGGAGAGGGGAAAGAGAAAGAGAGGGGAGAGAGGGGGAGAGCAAAAAGAGGGGGGAAATAGAGAGCAAAAGAGAGGGGGGAGAGAGAGCAAAAGAGAGGGGGAAAGAGAGAGCAAAAGAGGCGGGGGAGAGAGCAAAAGAGAGGGGAGAGAGAGAGCAAAAGAGAGGGGGAGAGAGAGAGAAAGAGAGGGGAGAGAGAGAGCAAAAGAGAGGGGGTAGAGAGGGCAAAAGAGAGGGGGTAGAGAGAGCGCAAAAGAGAGGGGGAGAGAGAGAGCAAAAGAGTGGGGGAGAAAGAAAAAGAGAGGGGGGGAGAGAAAGCAAAAGAGAGGGGAGAGAGAGCGCAAAAGAGAGGGGGGAGAGAGTGCAAAGAGAGGGGTAGAGAGAGAATGCAAAAGAGAGGGGGAAGAGAGAGAGCGCAAATGAGAGGGGGGAGAGAGAGAGCAAAAGACAGGGGGAGAGAAAGAAAAAGAGAGGGGGGAGATGGAGCAAAAGTGAGGGGAAAGAGCAAAAGAGAAGGGAGAGAGAGCAAAAGAGAGGGGGGAGAGAGCAAAATAGAGGGGGGAGAGAGCAAAATAGAGGGGGGAGAGAGCAAAAGAGAAGGAGGAGAGAGAGAGCAATAGAGAGGGGGAGAGAGCAAAAGAGAGGAGGGAGAGAGAGCAAAAAAGAGGGGGGAGAGAGAGCAAAAGAGAGGTGGAGCGAGAGAGAGCACAAAAGAGAGGGGGAGAGAGTGCAATAGAGACAGGGGAGAGAGAGCAAAAGAGAGGGGGAGAGAGAAAGCAAAAGAGAGGGTGGGGGGAGAGCAAAGAGTGGGACCGCTGTACTGCAATAAATGGCCCATGTGAACGGGCTTTAGGAATAGTATATATATATATATATATATATATATATATGTGTGTGTGTGTGTGTGCACATACATATGTACACATAAAAACACACATATACACTTATAAACATACACAGATACAACCCCCCCCCCACACACATATATATATATTTATAAGTATCTAATTAAATATTAACCCCCACAACACAAAGTACCTAATAAACTTATTAACCCTTAATCCACCATCCCCCAACATCGCAAACACCTAATTATAATATTAACACCTACACCAACGCCAACCTGCCACAATACAAAATATTAATTAATAAGTAAGCCCCCTAACCTAACATCCCCTAACTTAACCCCAAATTAAAATACACTGAAATAAAATAAAATATATACGGCCAGATTATGAGTTTTGCGTTATGAGGGGTGCGGTACTAACTTGCACGTTATTGCCACCGCTCACTTCCCTACAGCGCTGGTATTACAGGTTTTTCTAAACCCGGCGTTAAAAGGCAAGAAGTGAGTGTAGAGCAAACTTGTGCTCCATATCACTCTCCAATACCAGCGCTGCTTAAGTCAATGGTGAGCTGGTTGTATGTGCTTGTGCACGATTTCCCAATAGACATCAATGGGGACACCTACATTATATTTATTAACCCCTAATCTCCCACCCCCAATGTTGCCACAACCTACCTACACATATTAACCCCTAATCTGCCGCCCCCAACATCGCCGTCACTATAATAAACATATTAACCCCGAAACTTCCGCACTCCCACATCGCAAACACTAGTTAAATATTATTAACCCCTAATCTTCCCTTCCTAACATCGCTGCCACTATATTAAATTTATTAACCCCTAAACCTAAGTCTAACCCTAACACCCCCTAACTTAAATATAATTAAAATAAATCTAATTAAAACCTACTATTAATAACTAAATAATTCCTATTTAAAACTAAATACTTACATATAAAATAAACTTTAAGCTAGCTACAATATAACTAATAGTTACATTGTATCTAGTTTAGGGTTTATTTTTATTTTACAGGCAAGTTTGTATTTATTTTAAATAGGTAGAATAGTTACTAAATAGTTATTAACTATTTAATAACTATCTAGCTAAAATAAATACAAATTGACCTGTAAAAAAACCTAACCTAAGTTACACTAACACCTAACCTAACCCTACAATTAAATAAATTCCCTAAATTAAATACAATTAACTAAATTCAATACAATTAGCTAAATTGCAACCCCCCCACTAAATTACAGAAAATAAAAAACAAATGACAAGACCTTTAAACTAATTACACCTAATCTAATAGCCAAATCAAATACAAATTGACCTGTAAAAAAAACCTAACCTAAGTTACACTAACACCTAACCTAACCCTACAATTAAATAAATTCCCTAAATTAAATACAATTAACTAAATTCAATACAATTAGCTAAATTGCAACCCCCCCACTAAATTACAGAAAATAAAAAACAAATGACAAGACCTTTAAACTAATTACACCTAATCTAATAGCCCTATCAAAATAAAAAAAAGCCCACCCAAAATAAAAAAACCCTAGCCTAAACTAAACTACCAATAGCCCTTAAAAGGGCCTTTTGCAGGGCATTGCCCCAAAGAACTTAAGCTCTTTTATCTGTAAAAAAATACAAACAACCCCCCCAACAGTAACACCCACCACCCACACAACAACCCCCCCAAATAAAACCCTAACTAAAAAAAAACTAAGATCCCCATTGCCCTGAAAAGGGCATTTGTATGGGCATTGCCCTTAAAATGGCATTTAGCTCTATTGCAGCCCAAACCACTAATTTAAAAATAAAACCCACCCAATACATCCTTACAAAATCTTAACACTAACCCCCGAAGATCCACTTACAGTTTTGAAGAGCTGACATCCATCCTCAACGAAGCTGGGAGAAGTCTTCATCCAAGTGCTAAGATGTCCTCAACAAGGCCGGCAGAAGTGGTCCTCCAGATGGGCAGAAGTCTTCACCCAGACGGCATCTTCTATCTTCATCTTTCCGACGTGGAGCGGCTCCATCTTCAAGACATCCGGCGCGGAGCATCCTCCTCAATCGACGGCTTCTTCTGGAATGAAGGTTCCTTTAAATGACGTCATCCAAGATGGCGTCCCTTAGATTCCGATTGGCTGATAGAATTCTATAAGCCAATTGGAATTAAGGTTGAAAAAATCCTATTGGCTGATGCAATCAGCCAAATAGGATTGAACTTCAATCCTATTGGCTGATTCAGTCAGCCAATAGGATTGAGCTTGCATTCTATTAGCTGTTCCAAAAGGCCATTTTAAGGGCTATTGGTAGTTTAGTTTAGGCTAGGTTTTTTTCTTATCTTGGGTGGGCTTTTTTTATTTTGATAGGGCTATTAGATTAGGTGTAATTAGTTTAAAGATCTTGTAATTTTGTTTTTAATTTTCTATAATTTAGTGTTTTGTTTTTATTATAATTTAGCTAATTGTATTGAATTTAGTTAGTTGTATTTAATTTAGGGAATTTATTTAATTGTAGGGTTAGGTTAGGTGTTAGTGTAACTTAGGTTCGTTTTTATTTTACAGGTCAATTTGTATTTATTTTAGCTAGGTATTTATTAAATAGTTAATAACTATTTAGTAACTATTCTACCTAGCTAAAATAAATACAAACTTGCCTGTAAAATAAAAATAAACCCTAAGCTTCTGCCCGGATTCGATGAAGACTTCTGCCTGGATCGGATGAAGACTACTGCCCGGATGGGTGAAGACGGCTCAAGGTAAGGTGATCTTCAAAGGGTTAGTGTTAGGTTTTATTAAGGGGGGATTGGGTGGGTTTTAGAGTAGGGTTGGGTGTGTGGGTGGTGGGTTTTAATGTTGGGGGGGGTATGGTATTTTTTTTTACAGGTAAAAGAGCTGATTACTTTTGGGCAATGCCCCACAAAAAGCCTTTTTAAGGGCTATTTGTAATTTAGTATAGGGTAGGGAATTTTATTATTTTGGGGGCTTTTTTATTTTATTAGGGGGCTTAGATTAGGTGTAATTAGTTTAAACTTCTTGTAATTTTTTTATTTTCTGTAATTTAGTGTTTTTTTTGTACTTTAGTTTATTTTATTTAATTGTATTTAATTTTAGGTAATTGTAGTTATTTAATTTAATTTATTTAATTATAGTGTAGTGTTAGATGTAATTGTACCTTAGGTTAGGATTTATTTTACAGGTAAATTTGTATTTATTTTAACTAGGTAGCTATTAAATAGTTAATAACTATTTAATAACTATTCTACCTAGTTAAAATAAATATAAACTTGCCTGTAAAATAAAAATAAATCCTAAAATAGCTACAATGTAATTATTAATTATATTGTAGCTATCTTAGGGTTTATTTTATAGGTAAGTATTTAGTTTTAAATAGGAATAATTTAGTTAATAATAGTAAATTTATTTAGATTTATTTAAATAATATTTAAGTTAGGGGGGTGTTAGGGTTAGGGTTAGACTTAGGTTTAGGTGTTAATAACTTTATTATAGTGGCAGCGGCAGATTAGGGGTTAATATATTTAATAGGCTATGTGGGCTATGCTGGTTTAGGGGTTAATACTTGAATAGGTTAATTGCGTTGTGGGCTATGGCGGTTTGGGGTTAATAATTTAGTTATTACTTGCGGTGTGGGTTTGATGGCGGATATAGGGGTTAATAGTTTAAATAGGCATATTGCGTTGTGGGGGGTTGTCGGTCTAGGGGTTAATACATTTAATATTAGTAATGAGAGGGGGGATTGCGGATATAGGGGTTTTACGTGTTGGGCTTATTTTTGGGAGGCGTGTTAGACTTTTATGGGAGATTTGTTATTTTCTTAACTTTTCTTAGGCGCCGGCAGTTTCTAAAGTGCAGTAAGTCACTGGCGACTCCAGAAATGTGTACTTACGCTAATTTCTGGACATCGCTAGTTTATCCGACTTACGGCACTTTATAAACTGCCGGCGGGGTTTATGTAATACCCCGATGTGCGAGGTGAAATTACGGGCGGCGCAGGTTCCCACGCTTGCACCGAAACCTGCGCCATATATTTGATTGCTCCCCTTATATCCTTTTAACTGTCATGTGATTGTCATAGGAATAATTTTCACCTGGCTGTAGCCACTAACATCCTTTTATTGTGTTGCTTATGACAGGGCTCATTTTCTTTAGTAAATACATTGGAAAAATTATTTAAGAATAAAAATTGATTACATTATATTCCATTTTGTAACAATTTATATAGTTAATCTTTTTGATGCAAAAATGTTATGTTTGTTTGTTTAAATGGTTTTGGATTAAAATTAGGTCTTGATTTATCAAGCCGTTCGCCCTCAGGTTCTCACAAGAGAACCAGCAGTCAGTATTTATCATCAGACCGCTGCTTCCTAGACTCTAGGAAGAGAATTTAAATTTTCCCATTCTCGCCCGGGGAGATTGACAGCTCCTGCACGTGCGTGACTAGCAGTGCGCGGGCAGGGGGCGGGGTTGCACAAGAGCTCAAAATAGAGCTTTTGTGCAATGCTGAATTCCAGCAGCAAATTGCTGCCCGCTAGCGGCGAGCAGGGGCGCATATGTATGCCCATGTCCGTCCTAGCTTGATAAATCGAGCACTAAGTGTATGTATAAATAGTCACAATTTGGAAATTACTCCTCCGCAAAATCAGATTTTCGTGTAATTTCTTTAGTTTATTCGTTTTTTTTGTGGTAAAGATATTACTTTATTAATCTTTTGCAAGTGCAAAAGTGCAAGATGATACAAAGTAAAAAAAGAAATATTTTAATTAATAATGCTTAGTTTAAACAGATTACAGTGACTTTTTTTTTACTACAAATGTTGCAATCTAAAATATGAGCTATACAAGGCACCATTTTTTTTGCTTCATGTATCCATTTAAAGGGATACTTAACCCACATTTTATCTTTCATGATTCAGATAGAGCTTGGAATTTTTAACAAACTTTCCAATTTACTCCTATTATTAATTTTTCTTCATTCTCTTGCTATCTTTATTTGAAAAAGAAGGCATCTAAGCTAAGGAGCCAGCCACTTTTTGGTTCAGATCACTGGGCAGCACTTGTTTATTGGTGGCTGACCAATCTGCAAGAACAACTCAGGTTGTGAACCAAAAATGGGCCGGCTTCTAAACTTACACTCTTGCTTTTCAAATAAAGATAACAAGAGAATGAAGCAAAATTGATAATAGGAGTTAATTAGAAAGTTGCTTAGAATTGCATGCTCTATCTGAATCATGAAAGAAAAAAAAATTTGGGTTCAGTGTCCCTTTAAACACAGAATATTAAGTGGGGCATTGTATAGCTCATTTCCATTTAATTTGCCAATCCAATATATGAATTGGTAGTTCATATTTTAAGTGGCATGTGCAGATGGTCTATACAATGATCCACTGAGTGTTTTTTTTAACTTAAACACATCTTTTTTTACTCATCATAATTTAAATGGAGATTTATTTTATAATTTAATAATCATTTATTATAGCTCAGACTGAACAGCTCATGTTTGCACATGGTTTAAACAAAACAAACATATAATGCAGATTGTTTACCTAGAAAATGTAATAGAAATGTCTACTTCTCTTACATTTCATTTCATTACGAAATGTATAATGGCTAACGGTATTATGAATATTGTATATAGTTTAGGACATATTTAATAGCTTCTTCAGAAATAACAATAGCAAATTATACTTTTTCTGCTGTACAGCTTTTTTGTCTTAAACACATTTAAATACTTTGCTGCAACACATTGCGCAAAAATAAATGATAATAAAAATGTCCTTGGCAGTAGTGAGATATTAAATGTGCATTTAAAAAAAAAAATCTAGGGAAATTAAATATAAAAAAGTATAAATAATAACTAAACACTCAGGTCATAACTTAGCTTTTCCTAAGATGCAAAAATCATGTAAATTTTGACACGTTTTTTCCATTATGTTGTAACTATATTTATGTTTTAAACAATTCTCTTGTTCTCATTTTAGAGCTATAGTTGAGCATTGTCTGTCTTGTAAAAGTAAATTCCTGGTTTTAGCTGTGAAATTCCAAGCTCCAACACTGTGCTACAGTCTGAAATGGTTGTTAGATCATTGTTCTTGTAGCTATAAAGTGACATATTAGACAATAATACCTTTTGATTTTCTTCCTATTGTTGTGCACAGATGTTAGTAGTTACAGTGATTTTCCTTCTGTGCGAATTGTGGCGTACACACACTCTGACTGGCCTGTTGGTGCTGATTTTATACATATCTGCTTGCAATGACCCCAGCATGTGTAGTCTGTAGGGAGACAATTTAATCTCAAATGATTATAGATGCAATATACGTGACCCAAATGTGCAGTATGATTCTCATTATCTGATCCTCAGATATGAAAAAAGCTTAAAGGGACAGTCTTCTCCAAAATTGTGATTGTTTAAAAAGATATTCCCCAGTTTTGCATAACCAACACAGTTATATTAATATACTTTTTACCACTGTAATTACCTTGGGGCTGAATTATCAAGCTCGGAATGGAAAAAGAAGTTATAAAGCAGCGGTCTAAAGACTGCTGCTCCTTATGCTGTCGGCATTATAGATGTGCAGCGGACATGATGCGTTACATCGTATCATGTCCACTCGCACTTTGATAAATATACCCCCTTGTATCTAAGCTTCAGCAGAATGCCCCCCTCCTTAAATCAGGGCTGTTTACGACATGCATTTTAGCCAATCAGTGCGGTCTCATTTGTAATACCACAGAAGTGAGCACAGTGTTATTTCTATATGGTACATATTTACTTGCTCATCTTGCTATGAAAAGCTTATAAAATGTACTAAGATAAAGGCAGCCTGTAGGGGCTTAAAAGCAGGCAGAGATTTTGAGGTTTAGATGTTATAATATATACTAATATAACAATATTGGTTATGCAAAGCAGGGGAATGGGTAGTAAAGGTGCTACCTATCTTTTTAAACATTATGGGCTAGATTACAAGTGGAGAGCTAAATTATTGCGTTCCCGTAAACGGGCAAATTTGCCCGTTTGCGGGAGTGCAAGGATTAACGGCCATTACCAGTGGCTGGTTATTGCTACCGCGATTGAGGTAGCAACTAGCTCTCAGAAAATTAACCAGAGATTAGATCTCTGGTAAATTATTTAAAAGTGCCACAAATGCCCTCAAAATAGCTTTTTTTTAACAAACAAAAACGGCACTATGCAGTTTTGGGCTTTTAAGTTGGTGGGAGTTGGGTGTTTGAAAAAATATTGCACTAAAAAGTGCCTTTACTTTGCGGTCTATGGGAACTTTACATTGCGGTCTATGTTTTGTTGCTTTCTATTATTTATAATATTGCCACTAGTGATGTTGCAAACTTAAAATTTTCCGTTCGCGAACGGCGAACGCGAACTTCCGCAAATGTTCGCGAACTGGCAAACCGGGCGAACCGCCATTGACTTCAGTAGGCAGGCGAATTTTAAAACCCACAGGGACTCTTTCTGGCCACAATAGTGATGGAAAAGTTGTTTCAAGGGGACTAACACCTGGACTGTGGCATGCCGGAGGGGGATCCATGGCAAAACTCCCACGGAAAATTACATAGTTGATGCAAAGTCTGGTTTTAATCCATAAAGGGCATAAATCACCTAACATTCCTAAATTGTTTGGAATAACGTGCTTTAAAACATCAGGTATGATGTTGTATTGATCAGGTAGTGTAAGGGTTACACTCGCTTCACAGTGACAGACCAAACTCCCCGTTCAACTCACCGCAAACAACCGCAAACAGACCATTTGCACAACCGCAAACTCCCCATTTGCACAACGTTGGATACCAAGCTAGCCATGTCCCGTTCCTTGTCCTCACTGATGTCATTGAAGGTCTCTTCCTCCACCCAGCCACGTACAACACTAAGGGTCCCCGAAAGGTGACAACAAGCCCCCTGGGACGCCTGCTGTGTTTGGTCTTCCACCTCCTCAAAGCCACCTTCCTCCTCTGACTCCTCTTCTTCAGACTCCTCTCTTTGCGTTGCCTCTCTCTGCGTTATTATAAGGTGTGTTAAGTAGTACTATTCCTATCAGTTTAATCCCTGTTACGTCCCCTATCAGGGGACGTGTATATGGCATGGATTTTAGGAACCGGGAGATGGAAAAAGATGCTTGGTCGGTCCTCCTACTTCAAAATGGGGGCACTGCGTGTGCAATCGTGGCCGGACTTTTAGCCGATGGACATTTGGCAGACGGACATTTGGCCAATGGACATTTGGCCGAAACACAAGTGGCTGTCAGATAACAGTCCGGCCACGAGATAGATAGATTTGATAGATAGATAGATACATAGATTAGATAGATAGATCAATAGATGCAATAGATACATTTGATAGATACGATAGATAGATAGATAGATTTGATAGATAAATAGATAGATAATTTCCCAGACAGATAATTACAAGACATGCGGTCTGTGACCCATGGTAAGGTTCCCAGAGGCAGTTGCGGCGCCCAAGGCTCTGATTAGAACAGAGCACTCTGGAACGTATCTGCCCTCAGCCGAAATCGGAACATTCTTTAGCTTTCTGTCTGTCGGCCAAATGTCTGTCTGCTAAATGTCCATCTGCCAAATGTCCGCCACCTACATTATCCCTATGAACCCCTAATCTGCTGCCCCTAATCGCCGACACCTACATAATATTTATTAACCCCTAATCTGCCCCCCCCAACGCCGCTGCTTCCTAACTATACTTATTTTTTTTTTTTAAATTTCTTTTATTGGGTATCCAAAACAAAACAGAGTATACGTATACATACAATGGTCAATACAGGCATAAATGTTGAGATTTTACATGTGAAAATTTTACATTGTAATGACTCATTTAACAAGAGGAAAAAGGTTTGGATTCCTTTTAATAAATTTCTATGTAAAACAATAAATCAGACTGAGAACAAAAAAGAAGAAAAAAAAAAAAGAAAAAAGAAAAAACTAGAATGTAATCCTGACGAATTAATTATGTAGTGTGAGCGCGCAATACCCCTCAGAGAGCCCATATAGTTTAATAACTATTGGTGACCTATAAGACTCTTTATAACTAACCTCTTCTTTGTCTGCCCCTTAGCCTCTCCTTTCTGGTTATACTACCTCTGTGGTTCCAATACCATGTCTCAGTGTCAACCCTTGAATCTGTGTTCTATGTAACCCTCCCACATCTCCTTCAGCTGAGCATATATCTCCATGCATTTCATTCGCATGTAGTGATATTCTTCCATTTTTAAGATGTCATTACACTTATGTATCCATTGTGTTAAGTCTGGGATGTTTCTCGATTTCCATTTCTGGGCTATTAGGTTTTTCATGCTGTTACTTAAAATACACAACATTTTTCTTTGTGCTGTCGTGAAGTTTTTAGGTGTACATAAGAATAACCATATTTTAGGGTCTGGTGGAATCGTTTTTTCTAGTATCTTGGAAGCTTCGGTGGCTATACTTTCCCATATTGGTGATATACTGTTACAAGACCACCATATATGTGACATTGTACCCCTCTCCATTTCACAGCGCCAACAAGTGTTGGTTCTTGTATGAAATAGCTTTTGAATCCTGACAGGTGTCATATACCACCTGTGAAGTATTTTGAGATTTAATTCTGTTAATTTGGCTTACACTGATGACTTAGCTATATTGTGGAAGACTCTCTTAGCCTCGCCTTGGTTAATATCAAGACCTAGTTCGTCATTCCATCTCTCCAAGTAATATGGGTTGTGACCCCAAGGTTGTATCTGCAAGATTTTGTATAATATGGAAAGGGAATGGCCTATTGGTTTTGACGATGTGCACATGTTTTCGAATTGAGTTAGGGGTCTAATTAGGTTTCTCCTATCGCTGTGTTTAGAGATAAAGGAGATACATTGCTGATGAAAAAGCCAGTCCCTAAACATCTGAAGGCCCTCCTCTACCAGTTTATCCCTTGTGTAAAATGCCTGTTCATTGCCTAGTTGGCGTACCTGCAGTGTTCTGCTTGTCATACTAGTTCTGTAGCGGGAGCAGCGAGACCCAGGGGTAAAGTCTTTATTTTCACTAAGAGGGGTCAATGGGGAGTATCTAGAAGACACATGTGGGAATCTTAATAAGATATTACTCCAAATTTTAAAGGTCTCAGAGGTCAATGTGTGTAGCTGATGGTCCCCATTTGTACCGCCCAGGCCAGCCCAACATTGGGATCCCAAATGGTTAAAGCCTGATATTTCATGTTCCAGCTGTACCCAGGCCTTATTTTGAAAATTATAGTGCCAGTCTAGTATTCGTTGTAGAAAGATTGCATATCTGTATTTCACTAAGTCGGGGACTCCCAGCCCGCCATTCAATAAAGGTGTACACATAATATTTTTGTTTATTCTGGCCGCTTTCTTGTCCCAAACAAAATCTAGGATTTTTGACTGCAGGGATGAAAGAAAATTAGTTGGGAGTGGGATAGGTAGAGCTTGCAAGACATATAATATACGGGGCAGGACATTCATTTTAAATATATTAATTCTCCCCGTCCAGGAAGTTTGTAAGGATCTCCAGGAGGATAGATCCGCTATTAAGCGTCTTTGTAAAGGGATGTAGTTAGTGTTGAATAAATCTTGTGTGTTTTTTGTGAGCTGAATCCCCAAATATTTTAGTGATTTTTCCTGCCATCGGAAAGGACAGATGTTTTTTAGTTGAGTAAGGTGGGCCTGATCGAGGGAAATATTAAGTATTTCTGATTTTGATTTATTAATTAGAAAATTGGAGGCGAGCTGAAAATCCCTCAGGTGTTGTAGCACATGTGGTAGTGAAGTGAGTGGATTGGTAAGGGTAAATAGGATGTCGTCAGCGTATAACATGATTTTATAGTCTCTTTCTTTAATTCTGACTCCCTCAATGTCTACATCATTCCTAATTTTAACCGCCAGAGCTTCAACCGCACACGCAAACAGCAGAGGGGACAGGGGGCACCCCTGTCTCGTACCGTTGCTTATTTGGAAGGGCTGAGACAATACCCCATTCACCTGAACCCTTGCCGATGGGGAACAATATAATGCCATAATTTTCGATACAAAAGGGGACCCAATTCCAAATTTTTCTAATATTGACCGCAAAAATTTCCACCGGACGCGGTCGAAGGCTTTCTCCGCGTCCGTGGAAATCAGTACTAGTGGGATATTTTGTGATGTCGCGTAATCTATAAGGTCAATGGCTCTTACCGTATTGTCCCTTGCCTCTCTGCCAATAACGAAGCCTACTTGGTCCATATCAATTATCTGGGGAATGACAGGGTTCAGTCTGTTGGCCAGCAATTTAGCATATATTTTTATATCATTATTTAGTAAGGATATAGGTCTAAAATTTTCCACTCTATCTGTATTCCTACCCGGTTTGGGGAGCACCACTATATGTGCAGTTAGGGATTCCTCTAGAAAGGGGTTCTTTTCCGAAATGGATTGAAATAATTCTAATAATTGGGGGGATAATATATCAGTAAATTTTTTATAGTAGTAGGTTGTAAAGCCATCAGGGCCAGGTGCTTTCTCATTAGGAAGATCTTTAATTATGCACTTTATTTCCTTTAATGTGAAAGGTTCGTTAAGGCGGGTTCTTTCCTCTTCCCCTATATTTGATAGCATTAGTTGATCTATAAATGTGTGGGCGTTATCCGGGGAGGGTTCCTGCAGATTATATAATTTCTCATAATAAGCGCGAAAAGCTTCAGCAATATGTGCAGATGAGGTGCTCTCCCCCCCCCTATGGTCTTTTATTTTCATTATAAAGGATTTATTAGTTTTGCGTTTCAGCTTCCTTGCGAAAAGCCTGCTACATTTGTTGTTACCCTCATAAGACATTTGTTTTAATTTAAGAGCGGATACCTTACACTCTTTGTCGATAATCATATTAAGCTTTCCTCTGTAATCCAGCAAGCTGTCTAGTGTTTGTGTATCATTTGGGTCTTGTTTATGAGCTTTCTCCAGTTCCTCAATCTTATTCAAAACCGACTCAAAATATGTTCTTTGCTGTTTAATTTGGTGTGCTTTTATACTCATAAGTTCCCCCCTAAGAACCGCTTTATGGGCTCCCCATCGGTATTTAATGTCAATGTCTGAATTGGAATTAAACTGGAAGAACTCCTCCAGAGCTTTTTCTATTTTTACTGTGTATGTAGGGTCGTCAAGGAGTCTGTCGTCCAACTTCCATAGGTAGCTAGTACCCTCCCTGGTATCCCAATGCATTTTGCAGCGGACCATGGAGTGGTCAGTCCATGATGTGGGGAGTATCCTACAGTTCTCAACCATTGCTAGACTAGTAACATCCGTGAGGATGTAATCTATCCTGGAATATCTAACATGGGGGTGAGAATAGAATGTGTAATCTTTCACTGTTCTGTTAAGTATTCTCCATGTGTCGTGTAGGGCTAGATCTCTAAGGTATTTTTTTAGCTTATTAATGATTGCGTGTGCGGTAGAGGATGTCCCTGTGGAGTTATCCATTGTGGGGTCTAATGTACAATTGAGGTCTCCACATACTATCAAGGTGCCCCTCGCTGCGTCTAGTATGGCGTTAGATAAGGATTTAAAAAATGTGTCGTGATGTGTTTGGGGCGTAAGCGCTGACCAATGTTACTTGTTTATGAAACAGCTTGCCCACTAGAATTAGGTATCTCCCTGAAGTATCCTTTATGCACTTGTGGGCTTGGAATGCTATACCCTTCCTAAACAGTATGCCAACCCCACCCTTTTTGGTGTTGTTGGAAGCGTAATAAGAATCTCCGAATTTGTATTTAAACGTCTGGGGTTCTCTATTCTTTAAGAAGTGCATTTCTTGTATAAAGACCACGTCGCCCTTCCTTTCTTTGAAATCTCTCATAGCTACATGTCTCTTAGATGGACTATTGAGGCCCTTAGCGTTAATGGAAATGAAGGTGATTCCCTTTTGCTTATTTATTGATTCCATATATTATATTGTGTTGAGAGCACCCATAATCACCCAAAGTTCCTGTCTGATAAATGCGTGTATAGTAATCCCCCCAAGTTGTCATGCGCCCCCAGCTAGTCTGGAATTTGTGATTTTTGTACGTCAGTCTATGAAAATCTAGAAAACTAACAAAAACATATAATAATTTTGTAAAAACAACCATTAAACAGTGAACTGTTAGAACAAAGTAATAATTCAGTGCAAGGAAAAAGGTAAAGAAGGAGGAATGCTAAACAACAACATCTCCCTCTCATGTGAATGTACTTCCCAACCACCCAACAGACCACACAACATTTCACAAAACCAGCATGTTTAGGCATAACGTTTAACTCTTCCCATCCCCACAGAAGTAAATTGCATATTCATTTTTTTAAAAGAAAATACATTTTTTTTTTTTTTTTGTTTTTATTTTTTTTTTAAAAATTGAACACAATCTCACCCATCAATGTTCCGCTTCATGTCTCTTGGACGGTAGAAATCATGGCATTTTTGTTAACAGGGTCATTTCTGTCCTTTTTTCGTTTGCCATAGCTCACCAGCTGCCATCGATTTCTTCCCTGAAGTGAGCTCTGATCCGATTGCTCCTCAAGATCATTGCTCCCCTGGGGTTCAAAGTCCGGGGGAGTGTTGAAGGTTATGTTTAGTCCCTTAGAAAGAGTCTCTAGGTCGTGTGGTTCTTTATAGGTAAAGGACTTGCCGTCGAATGAAACAACCAAGCTAAAGGGGTACCCCCAACGATATTTAATCTTTTTGTCCCTGAACGCTCTAGTTATAAAAGCAATGTCCCTTCTCCTCTGCAGCGTGTTGGGGCTCAGGTCCAAATAGATTTGTAGGTTGTGATCCATGTATAATATGTCTCTTAGTTGGCGGGCAGCAGTCCACACCTCCTCTTTATCTTTGTATCGTAGGAACCTCAGTATCACGTCCCTCGGAGGGGCCTTGTCTGGTGGGGGAGGTCTGAGGGCCCTATGGACCCTATCTAATTCCACATTTGGGGCTTGCTGGTCTTTCTTCAGATGGCGAAACAGATCTTGGACATAAGTTTCCAACTCGGTATTAGTGATTTTCTCTGGTATACCGCGGATCCTTAGATTATTTCTGCGGTTTCTATTGTCCATATCATCTAGTCTGTCCTGTAGTGCGGACAGTTTAGCTTCATGTATGTTAGCTTGTGTTGTAATTGAATCAGTCAGGGTATTCAGTGTCTCCTGTGTCCCCTCTATATCTTCCAGTCTAAGCCCAATCTCAGAAACCTCTTTTCTTATAGTTGTAAGCTCCGATTTGATTAAGTTCTTTAAGGAATCAAAGTCTGTTTTTGAAGGGAGATTGGCAATATCAGATTTTAGTTGATTCATTAGCTCCACTGGAACCACTTGTTGTTGAATGTTGTCTGTATGAGACTGTGTGTTGCTCCCTGTGTCTCTTTGCTCCATATTAGTCGTGTCATTGGTGCAGAAAAAGTTGCTCACAGACACAGGCAGCGTTGCTTGTTTATTAGCTTTATCCATTTTTGGGCCCTTTCTTGTTGCCATTGCGATCGAAAAATAAAACTTCCTTTATCACTCTTAGGAGTACACTGTTCCCCTTCACCAGTTCTTATAAACACCAGCCGCCCAGCAGACCAGAATACCAGAGAAATGAGGATATGAGACTGTTTATTTTCCTTCCTTGTATTTAAGCTTTACATGTGGGTACCATGCCTGTTTTTTCGGTCACTTGTGTCTTATTTGCACTACTGTTGTGCCCCTGTTGTGGTGTCAGCAAGTTCCTCTATATTTCGTCCAGCCGCATATCTAGAGTAACGGGCTTACGCCACGTGGGGGTGTAGCTCAGATCGCAGCATGTTCAAAGATGTGTACCCGTTTGGGATATGTGCGGCAGTATCGGCCAGATTGTCTATTTGTAGCCTACAGGGCAGTTTGACAGTGCGCCCTGAGCTAAATGTGTTTCCACCTCTGCCGCCCCATACACCCACACAGAGACCGGGAGGGCTGATGGTATTGTTAGGCAAGATGGCGCCGGTCCCTGTGAGTGCATGAGCGTATCTTTACAAGTGCTAATTACAGACCTGCGGTCACGGCATAGCTCCCCTCGGGTTTCCACGAACGCAGGGTGTCTTTAGATGTGGGTTGTGGCCGTCTGCAGTATCGGTGGCCGGTGGCAATATGAGGGAAATGAGTTATCCAGACCGGAGCTCTATCTCAGTGCGGCCATGTTCCGGCACGGCCAGGCTCCGCCTCCCCTAACTATACTTATTAACCCCTAATCTGCCGACTGGACCTCGCCGCTACTCTAATAAATGTATTAACCCCTAAAGCTAAGTCTAACCCTAACACACCCCTAAATTAAATATAATTTTAATCTAACGAAATAAATGTACTCTTATTAACTAAAGTATTCCTATTTAAAACTAAATACCTGTAAAATAAACCCTAATATAGCTACAATATAACGAATAATTATATTGTAGCTATTTTAGGATTTATATTTATTTTATAGGCAATTTTGTATTTATTTTAACTAGGTACAATAGCTATTAAATAGTTATTAATTATTTAATAGCTACCTAGTTAAAATAATTACAAAATTACCTGTAAAATAAATCCTAACCTAAGTTACAATTAAACCTAACACTACACTATCAATAAATTAATAAAATAAATTACCTACAATTACATACAATTAAATAAACTAAATTAAATTACAAAACAAGCACTACATTACAAAAAATAAAAAAAGATTACAAGAATATTGGGTTAATTACACCTACTCTAAGCCCCCTAATAAAATAACCCCCCCCCCAAAATAATAAAGGTCCCTACCCTATTCTAAATTAAAAAGTAACCAGCTCTTTTACCATCCCTTAAAAGGGTTTTTTGCAGGGCATGTCCCTAAGTAATCAGCTCTTTTGCCTGTAAAAAAAAATACAACCCCCCCAACATTAAAACCCACCACCCACATACCCCTACTCTAACCCAAACCCCCCTTAAATAAACCTAATACTACCCCCTGAAGATCTCCCTACCTTGAGTCGTGTTCACCCAGCCGGGCACCGATGGACCAAAAGAGGACACCCGGAGCGGCAGAAGTCTTCATCCTATCCGGGCAGAATGGAAGATAAACAAGGGGCGCCAACATAATGTGAATCGTTAAAACAACAAATATAAAAGTGATGTGCAAAAAACTACTCACAAGGAAAGTGGCACCTTAAATGAATAAGGTGCGATAAAGCATGCTGACATTCAAATTCCAGCAGTCAGTACGCTGGAGGTCTCACCCAGAGGACCTGTGGAATCCAGATAGACGTCTAGAAAGTAGCACCCACGTTTTTTAGGGCCAATGGTCGGACCAGGTGAGCTGCAAGCTGATAGGTGTTCTCCTGCTGCACTCACGCCACCGAGACTTTTCTCCAAAACTGACAGTGTCAGTGTATGAAAGGTTCCGTGGTAAAAGTCCTGTTTCAAAAACAAGTGGATCATGGAAAGAAGCAAAAATACCGGGTCGTGGTATAAAACAAACAGTATTTATTTTGCAACGCATTTCTCAGTCTATTCCAGACCGTTTCATCAGGCATAATCATAGTTAACAATAGAGATCTATTTAAACCCACGATAATGTCTATAGAAATAGGGGGCGCCCTAGAGATTATATAATGTTAAATAAAGGTATAATAATAAATTTATTACTCAATTTAGTGTGTATTAGTAGTGTGTATAATGTATATCTAAAGTAGATAATCCAATAAGGAACAGTGTGATAAATACAATTCGTTATCCCAATAGATACACTATTAGTCAAATATTACAAGCATTAAAAACTGTGAAAAATGATTAGAGTCTTTGATCATTGGATGGTAGATAGAGGGATGCGAGGCAGCAATCTGTGGAGAACCCGGCCAGGATCCTAATAGGGTTATCTATAAACAAGAAGAGAGACAGATGCGCCACATGGCCCGATATTGTTTGATCCACACAGATACACGTTCAGATAGTACTATATTAAACTCACAATCTTAAGCACACTCCAATTAGTGCATTGGGAGCAGTCTGGGATCTATGACAGTCACCCAGCAGACCGGCCTCATAGGAATGAACTGGAATTTCAGTGAGAAAGATACAAAAAGACACAGAGGTGCCTATATGGCCTAGTACAGTCTTGAATCCAGGAGCAGTGATGTATGTAGTAAGAAATATACTCACATTTGGTAGTGCATCCCTATTGATGCTAGTCAAACAGGAAGGGATCAATACAGTCACCCAGCAGACTATGACAAGGCTTCCACAGGAAGCAATCAGCAAATTTCCAATGGACCAGATATAGAACCAAAAAATCCACAATAGCAAGTGTTTTGGTAAAAAAAGTTATAAACTTTACTAACAAAGATTAAAATCAGGCAACGCATTTCTCAGCAAACAAGCTGTTTCATCAGGCTTTCATAAGCCTGATGAAACAACTTGTTTGCTGAGAAATGCGTCGCTTGATTTTATATTGGAGCAGAAATATGTTAGGAATTATGTTATTAATAATATGTCTATATACATTTGGGACTCCACTGGACTCGAACTTGGGACCTTCTGTATGCTAGGCGAACATGAAATTGGTAAGGCTATCTTGAAAGTTTTTGTTATATATTGGGGCAAAAATATATTAGGAATTATGTTATTAATTGTTTCCAATCATATACAACAACCAAATAGACTAAAAAGTGTATCCAGAATGTATATAAACAATTGTAGGTGTATGTGTTGATGAATAATCAAACATTCAAAAAGATGAAATGTGCAAAATGGTGTATCGTAAAAAATAATATAAATGTAAAATATAATATAATATGAAACTATATAGGTGCTTGGACTATTAGGTTTAGAACCGGATAGACAAGTGCATACATATACACAACTATGTGGACATGCTCGTCATGGGCATATACACATAAATATAAGTGTATGGAAATATAACATATTCTATATGTGTCTAAATTGCATTAATGCAATATATTATTGAAGACTGACAAAGAAGAGAAAAAGAAATAAGAGAGATATAATGTAGTGGTATCGACGTATGGTAGTGTTTGTTAATGTATATCAAAAAATATATAAGAAAATATGATGTACTAGACCCTAAAAGCTAAATCTCATGTTAGATACAAATGTAACCTGTATAAAAGTAATAATTTATGTGAAGGCTGCCAAATCTACATTGGCATTTAAGCCTAATGGATACAAGGTTTTGAGTTTATGTATCCAATATGTTTCTAATTGCCTGAGTTTAATCAGACGATCATAATCTGTGGAAGGTGGTACATGATCAATAGGGATAATTTTATAGATATCTGAACTCCCGTCGTGTATCGTTTCACAATGGTTGGGGACACTATGGTTGGTTTTATTTTTTTTACAATTTTTACAATTTCGATGATGTTCACCCCAACGGGTACGGAGATTTCTAATAGTGAGCCCTACATACTGGACGCCACAAATACAATTAAGGAGATACACTATATATTTAGATTCGCAATTGAGACGATGTGTGATTTGATAAGTTAAACCAGTAATATTGAATTTAAAAGATTTTTGTGAAATTGTAAATTTGCACATGTTGCAACCTCTTTTGCCACATTTAAATGATCCATGGGAAGCTAAAAAGTTTAAAGTTTTGGTTTGTTTATTGGACCGAAATTGGCAATGTTTTACTCTTTTACTGGGGGCTAATTGATTCCTTAAAGTGGGAGCTCGTCTATATACAATTTTGGGTTTTTCACCGACTATATCTTTAAGGAAAGGATCCTTTTGGATAATGTTCCAATGTTTATGTAGTATGTTTCGAATTTTATAGTGGTTGTTATTGTATTGTGTAATGAAAAGTGGTTCACAAACAGCGTTGTTTGTGGATTTCTTTTTGGTTTGATTGTTGGTGCTATTTTGGACTTTTTCAAATATTAATTCTCTATCTAGATTTCATCTTTTTGAATGTTTGATTATTCATCAACACATACACCTACAATTGTTTATATACATTCTGGATACACTTTTTAGTCTATTTGGTTGTTGTATATGATTGGAAACAATTAATAACATAATTCCTAATATATTTTTGCCCCAATATATATATGTAACATAAACTTTCAAGATAGCCTTACCAATTTCATGTTCGCCTATCATACAGAAGGTCCCAAGTTCGAGTCCAGTGGAGTCCCAAATATATATATATATACATTTTATTAATAACATAATTCCTAACATATTTCTGCTCCAATATATAACATAAAAATAGGCCTTCAAGATAGCCTTATCCATTTCATGCTCGCTTAACATACAGAAGGTCCCAAGTTCGAGTCCAGTGGAGCCATAAAATATATATACACACATATATTTTTTATAATTTTTATATGTCACTTATTTATAGTAAGCATTTGTCACGAACATTTCTTTTTTAGTTTTATATTTATAAGAAATTCCTTTTAGTTTGGTTTTAAAAATTAGAGTTATTTATTAAAAAGACCAAATAAGATTATCTTCTAGACATTGTGAGACATGTAGATCAATTTATATATTTTGTATCAATACTAATCCTTTTTGCAAGAAATTTAAACAAGACATAAAGGTAGCCTTTTGATTTATCCATTGCCTAGCACACATTAGGTCCTGGGCTCAAATCCAACCAGGAGATGAGATATACATATACACACATGTTAATATGTGTCCAGTTTACTATGATATATTTTTTTCCAGATATATTTGGTAATTGCGAATAGGATTTTTTTATATACTTTTTATTTAAGTGTTATCTGTGCGGTCACAATTGTTCAAACCAATTTATACAATGTATCAAAAGTTAAATGTTTTTGCAATTGCAACATTGTTAATAGAGTTGACCTTTTGTTTCAATTCCGGGTCACTGTGGGTTTAAATAGATCTCTATTGTTAACTATGATTATGCCTGATGAAACGGTCTGGAATAGACTGACAAACGCGTTGCAAAATAAATACTGTTTGTTTTATACCACGACCCGGTATTTTTGCTTCTTTCCACGATCCACTTGTTTTTGAAACAGGACTTTTACCACGGAACCTTTCATACACTGACACTGTCAGTTTTGGAGAAAAGTCTCGGTGGCATGAATGCAGCAGGAGAACACCTATCAGCTTGCAGCTCACCTGGTCCGGCCATTGGCCCTAAAAAACGTGGGTGCTACTTTCTAGACGTCTATCTGGATTCCACAGGTCCTCTGGGTTAGACCTCCAGCGTACTGACTGCTGGAATTTGAATGTCAGCCTGCTTTATCACACCTTATTCATTTAAGGTGCCACTTTCCTTGTGAGTAGTTTTTTGCACATCACTTTTATATTTGTTGTTTTAACGATTCACATTATGTTGGCACCCCTTGTTTGTCTTCCATTCTAGACACCCTGACCCATCGCACCGCGGGACACAAGAGGAGCACGCCAAACACCTGAACACATCACCGTTCACATATTAGGATTGGACACTTATTTTTTACATCACAGCATTTTTTGGGACATTGATAAGTACTTTTTATATATTTTACTCATCGCCACAAATATCATTGTTTATCTGTGATAACTATTTAATAGCTATTGTACCTAGTTAAAATAAATACAAAGTTGCCTGTAAAATAAATATAAATCCTAAAATAGCTACAATATAATTATTTGTTATATTGTAGCTATATTAGGGTTTATTTTACAGGTAAGTATTTAATTTTAAATAGGAATACTTTAGTTAATAAGAGTTAATTTATTTCGTTAGATTAAAATTATATTTAATTTAGGGGGGTGTTAGGGTTAGGGTTAGACTTAGCTCTAGGGGTTAATACATTTATTAGAGTAGCGGCGAGGTCCGGTCGGCAGATTAGGGGTTAATAAGTGTAGTTATGTGGCGGCGACGTGGGGGGGCAGATTAGGAGTTAATAAATATTATGTAGGTGTCGGCGATGTTAGGGGCAGCAGATTAGGGGTACATAGGGATAATGTAGGTTGCTGCGGTGTACGGAGCGGCAGATTAGGGGTTAATTGTATAATGCAGGTGTCAGCGATAGCGGGGGCCGAAGATTAGGGGTTAATAAGTGTAAGGTTAGGGGTATTTAGACTCGGGGTTCATGTTAGGGTATTAGGTGCAGACTTAGAGAGTATTTCCCCATAGGAAACAATGGGGCTGCGTATGGAGCTTAACGCTGCTTTTTTGCAGGTGTTAGGTTTTTTTTCATCCCAAACTGCCCCATTGTTTCCTATGGGGGAATCGTGCACGAGCACGTTTTACCAGCTTACAGCTACCATAAGCAACGCTGGTATTGAGAGTTGAAGTGGCGGTAAATTAGGCTCAGCGCACCCTTTTGGAGCCTAACGCAGCCCTTCAGACAACTCTAAATACCAGTGTTGTCTTAAGGGTGCGTTGGGAAAAAAAGCTGCGTTAGCTACGCGGGTCTTTACTGACAAAACTCTAAATCTAGGCGTAAGTTATTAATGAATCTGTCTCAGATATTGAAGAATCTGGATTTATATGAAAATTCTAACACAGACAAAGAGGATGTCACATGTAACAATAATGAATAACCACATACTCCAACCAAAAAAGCAAAGAATTGTCTCAAAGGGTTTATGACCCAACTTCACCAAGAGCAATCTGAAAACAGAATTTTTACATGAACTTGAACTATGTACCCTAGACAGCATTGTAATATGTAATCCCAGTGACTCATATTGGCCAGAAGTTTCCCTTTGTTGGGTAAATCTACTTGGATCAATTGATGTCAATAATGTCAAACCATTATTTTTAATAAAATGTATTTATATTTGTCAGATGCTTTTCTTGAACAAATGGTTTTACTCTTGCTATGGTTATTGTAAAGAGCCCAAGAACTGCACACCCTGTAAATAGCCCAAAACCTGCACCTGCACACCCTGTATTTTCAGTATTTCTCATCACAGCAGAAAATATGTTATTCAGTTTTATCAATTTTACTAACAAAACACATGCCCTACTTTTGGCTATTTTAACAAATATTTTGTGATGTGCATACCCCATACAAAGAAATTGGTCTTAAGGAGTACCTGATGCTATTGGCACTTCAGTTTGTACCGTGTGTGTCTGAGTCAAATGGCAGATCACTTTCATTTGCAGAGGAGGTAGGACTTACTTAGTAAATGTTTTTTATTTCTTTGTGCAAGTTCGGATTGGTAGCTGCCCTTTTGACAGATATGATTTATAAAATATAAATATATACAGTATATTTATAAATATATATATATATATATATATATATATATATATATATATATATATATATATAGTAAGCAATTTCCAGTTCAGCCCACCAGTAGCCAGCTCGCCTGGGTGCAATGATATACCATGAAATAGAAAGCAAAAGAATGCACTCTCAGGACTTTTAAAAAAAACAACAATTTAATGGAACGTTTTCGGGGTTCACAACCCCTTCATCAGCATGCAAAACAAACAAAATTCAACTCATTTATAGTGTTACATATCAATTACATCATATCAACCTTAGTGTCTCTCCAAAGGAAAAGTGCGCCAATTTTTCGAGTTTGGAACGCATATTGCGTTCCACAGTGCTATCCGGAACCGGAAGTTGTATTACCTCACTTCCGGTTTACGGATTCAACAAACCAAACATGAAAATAATAATGAAGTAGTGTACTCTACAATTTCAAACGTGTTAAAGTAACATACTAATTTGTGGGACTTTTAGTAGCAAAAATGTGCCGCATTTATAATATGCCAAGAAAATTTGTGATAGAAATACGTTGACAAATTTTGCTACATCCGGTCGGCATAGAAACGGTAACTATGGTAATCATATACAATTCTGAGTACCAAAAGATGCCAAAATTTATAATAGTATGTCAGCTGAATGAAGCAACAACTTTCATAGTGTCAAAGAAATAGCGTGCACTCAAATTCTATACAATCATATTGTATATATAAAGAATGATTAAAAATAAGATAGTTAAAAATAAAAAAATAAAAATTAAAAATTAAAAATTGAACCTTATGGCAGTACCATTAATTGGAATGGCAAGATACAAATGTAATGTTGCAAATATGATTGCTATGGCTTGCAGTGTATCGCCAGTATATTGCAACAGAGTGGCATTAAACATGTGTATCATGAATATCAAATTAGAGCAATATTCAGAAGGATGAATATATATAGCAGTGTTATAGGACTTTGTTATTGTGTCTTAAGGGCACAATTTTCACTTGAATTAAGCCTTGGCCATTAAGGGGTTATAGCTTGCAATGGCCAAAATGTGAATATTTGTGCCAACTATCAAATGGGGCGGATTTTATTAACCTTATTTGAGAATTCTAGCCCCAAGTATAATTGCAAAAAAAACAGGGATATTTGAGAAAAGGTAATAAAGATAAGGATCATGGACATATATGGCTCATACAGATACTATCCATCTCTGGAACTTATCCAGGTGGATGTGACTTTTAAGTGTCCGTTTTTTGGACTGGTGGTGCATGTGAAGAAAGTGGGTAATGGCTCTTGGCGGACCAGGCTTCCACAGAGAAGGTGGAGACAGATGTCCCCCCTAAACCATGCCGTTAGGCGCACAACACTTGCCCCTACAACTAGGGGAAAATGAAATGTGTGCCAAAACGGAGCCACCATGTCCACCTGGCATACCCCAAGTATGTAGCACCCCAGTTGTTAATCACATTATGCTCTTAAAGTCCGGCATGGTGTTCAGGCCACCAGGTTGTATTGTGCCTAATCTGAACATCCACTGGGCCTCTCGTCTCAGGAGTTGCTTGTTCCGGTCGCCACCCCGATCCAATGGGGGTATGTGGTCGATTAGAATGTAGCGGATGGAAGATACTGAGTGTCCCTTGTAAGCGCAATGTCGCGCTACTGGCTGTTCGGAATCGCCATTTTTAAGTGCTGTCCTTATGGCGTGGCGATGATTGGCCATACGCTCACGAAGTGTGCCAGAGGTCTTCCCTATGTAAAAACAGGAACATGGGCAAAACAATAAATATATAACGTGAGTGGTGGTACACGTTATAGAGTGCCGGATAGAGAATGTTCGATTGGTATGCGGGTGATGGAAAACTTTAGTACCCACTAGGCCATTGCACGTTGTGCAGCCCAAACAACGATAAGAGCCCCTAATATTCCTTTTCATCCCAGTTGAATAACACTGTTTGGGGTCCGTTTTCACCAGCAGATCTTTGAGATTAGTTCCCCTCTTGAACCCAACCATAGGTCGTAGGTTATGAGTAAATGTGAGTTTAGGGTCTGAAGCCATAATTGGCCAGTGTTGTCGGAGAATTTGGCCAGTATTTTTTGTCACTGGAGTAAAAGTAGTGGACATGATGAGCTTGTCACTAGCGTCCCTCTTGGGTTTAGGTGTAATTAATTCTGTTATTACAGATATATAGATGACATTTTCTTGGTGTGGCGAGGGGGCCTGGAGGAACTCCACAAATGGTTTGATGTGTTTAATAACACGACTAACAACGTCAAGTTTAAGATGATAGCCAATACTTCATCCATTCATTTCTTAGACTTGACAGTTTTCAAGGATTCTAACCATTTAGGAACCACATTGTATCATAAACCTACCGACCGCAACTCTATATTAAGGGCAGATAGTTGCCATCCCCCAGCCCTACTAAAGGGCATTGTAAAATCACAATGCATAAGAACAATGCGCAACAATTCGAATCCTGTAACGGGGGTCTCCCAATTGAAAGAGGTGGGTGAGAAGTTCCAGAACAGGGGCTACAAGATCCCGATAATCCATGAGGCTATGGAATCTGTTTCAAGGCTTACACAGACAGAATTAATTACACCTAAACCCAAGAGGGACGCTAGTGACAATCTCATCATGTCCACTACTTTTACTCCAGTGACAAAAAATACTGGCCAAATTCTCCGACAACACTGGCCAATTATGGCTTCAGACCCTAAACTCACATTTACTCATAACCTACGACCTATGGTTGGGTTCAAGAGGGGAATGAATCTCAAAGATCTGCTGGTGAAAACGGACCCCAAACAGTGTTATTCAACTGGGATGAAAAGGAATATTAGGGGCTCTTATCGTTGTTTGGGCTGCACAACGTGCAATGGCCTAGTGGGTACTAAAGTTTTCCATCACCCGCATACCAATCGAACATTCTCTATCCGGCACTCTATAACGTGTACCACCACTCACGTTATATATTTATTGTTTTGCCCATGTTCCTGTTTTTACATAGGGAAGACCTCTGGCACACTTCGTGAGCGTATGGCCAATCATCGCCACGCCATAAGGACAGCACTTAAAAATGGCGATTCCGAACAGCCAGTAGCGCGACATTGCGCTTACAAGGGACACTCAGTATCTTCCATCCGCTACATTCTAATCGACCACATACCCCCATTGGATCGGGGGTGGCGACCGGAACAAGCAACTCCTGAGACGAGAGGCCCAGTGGATGTTCAGATTAGGCACAATACAACCTGGTGGCCTGAACACCATGCCGGACTTTAAGAGCATAATGTGATTAACAACTGGGGTGCTACATACTTGGGGTATGCCAGGAGGACATGGTGGCTCCGTTTTGGCACACATTTCATTTTCCCCTAGTTGTAGGGGCAAGTGTTGTGCGCCTAATGGCATGGTTTAGGGGGGACATCTGTCTCCACCTTCTCTGTGGAAGCCTGGTCCGCCAAGAGCCATTACCCACTTTCTTCACATGCACCACCAGTCCAAAAAACGGACACTTAAAAGTCACATCCACCTGGATAAGTTCCAGAGATGGATAGTATCTGTATGAGCCATATATGTCCATGATCCTTATCTTTATTACCTTTTCTCAAATATCCCTGTTTTTTTTGCAATTATACTTGGGGCTAGAATTCTCAAATAAGGTTAATAAAATCCGCCCCATTTGATAGTTGGCACAAATATTCGCATTTTGGCCATTGCAAGCTATAACCCCTTAATGGCCAAGGCTTAATTCAAGTGAAAATTGTGCCCTTAAGACACAATAACAAAGTCCTATAACACTGCTATATATATTCATCCTTCTGAATATTGCTCTAATTTGATATTCATGATACACATGTTTAATGCCACTCTGTTGCAATATACTGGCGATACACTGCAAGCCATAGCAATCATATTTGCAACATTACATTTGTATCTTGCCATTCCAATTAATGGTACTGCCATAAGGTTCAATTTTTAATTTTTAATTTTTAGTTTTTTATTTTTAACTATCTTATTTTTAATCATTCTTTATATATACAATATGATTGTATAGAATTTGAGTGCACGCTATTTCTTTGACACTATGAAAGTTGTTGCTTCATTCAGCTGACATACTATTATAAATTTTGGCATCTTTTGGTACTCAGAATTGTATATGATTACCATAGTTACTGTTTCTATGCCGACCGGATGTAGCAAAATTTGTCAACGTATTTCTATCACAAATTTTCTTGGCACTTATTATAAATGCGGCACATTTTTGCTACAATAAGTCCCACAAATTAGTATGTTACTTTAACACGTTTGAAATTGTAGAGTACACTACTTCATTATTATTTTCATGTTTGGTTTGTTGAATCCGTAAACCGGAAGTGAGGTAATACAACTTCCGGTTCCGGATAGCACTGTGGAACGCAATATGCGTTCCAAACTCGAAAAATTGGCGCACTTTTCCTTTGGAGAGACACTAAGGTTGATATGATGTAATTGATATGTAACACTATAAATGAGTTGAATTTTGTTTGTTTTGCATGCTGATGAAGGGGTTGTGAACCCCGAAAACGTTCCATTAAATTGGTTTTTTTTTAAAAGTCCTGAGAGTGCATTCTTTTGCTTTATATATATATATATATATATATATATATATATATATATATAAATTACATTCCAGTTTACTGCCCCTTTATGTAAGTACTTTCCAGATGCCAGGAGGCATTTTATCTAAGATTTTTACATCTGCATAACATGTCATACTCTCAGGCTTAGAATGCTCAGTGTTTGAAATGAGACAGGTTAACTTAACACTGTTCAGTTTACACTACAGATGACTTAATTTTGAAATGCATACAAACTTTAACCAGATCTAATGGTATGAGACTGAGTACCACAGCTTATGGTTCCACCAAGAAAATACAGAGTACAGCATTTTCCATTCCAATTAATAAGTACAGCTAACAGATGTACACTAGATTTGAAGTGGTGCTCTTGGTTGGGGAAATAGGGAAAAAACAAAAAAACATATGACAACCTTTCAAAAGAACTTTTTTTTTTTTATTTTTTTTATTGAAGTTGAAGTAGAGATTAACAAAACAAGATTCGCCCTTGAGCAAATCAAAATGAATAATACAAAGAGGGGTAGTTATCAAGCCGTCTACTTTACCTGCCTTCGCCGGTTCAATACGCCCGCCTAAGCTCACCTACCATCGCCGCTGTGGACCTGCAAAATTTCGCCTAAGTTATCAAAAAAGCTGTCAAAAAGCTGTCAATCTGATTGAGCTCGCATTCTATTGGCTGTTCCGATCAGCCAATAGAATGCGAGCTCAATTTGATTGGCTGATTGGATCAGCCAATCGGATTGAACTTCAATCTGATTGGCTGATTCAATCAGCCAATCAGATTTTTCCTACCTTAATTCTGATTGGCTGATAGAATCCTATCAGCCAATCGGAATTGAAGGGACGCCATCTTGGATGATGTCCCTTAAAGGAATATCCATTCGTCGGTAGTCGTCGGGAAGAAGAGGATGGCTCCGCGTCGGCTCGTCTGAAGATGGCTCCGCTCCGGATGGCTTAAAATTGTTATAATATTTTTTAAATGTTTGTAACTTAGCTTTTTTATTTTTTGTACTTTAGTTAGTTTATTTAATTGTATGTAATTGTAGTTATTTGTAGGTAATTTATTTAATTAATTTAATGATAGTGTAGTGTTAGGTTTAATTGTAACTTAGGTTAGGATTTATTTTACAGGTAATTTTGTATTTCTTTTAGCTAGGTAGTTATTAAATAGTTAATAACTATTTAATAACTATTCTAACTAGCTAAAATAAATACCAAGTTACCTGTAAAATAAATATAAATCCGAAAATAGCTACAATGTAATTATTAATTATATTGTAGCTATCTTAGGGTTTATTTTACAGGTAAGTATTTAGTTTTAAATAGAAATAATTTATTAAAGTATAGTGTAGTGTTAGGTGTAATTGTAACTTAGGTTAGTTTTTATTTTACTGGTAAATTTCTCTGTATTTTAGCTAGGTATTTAATAGCTATTGTACCTAGTTAAAATAAATTGAAAGTTACCTGTAAAATAAATATAAATCCTAAAATAGCTACAATATAATTATTATTTATATTGTAGCTATATAAGGGTTTATTTTAAAGGTAAGTATTTAGTTTTAAATAGGATTAATTTATTTAATAAGAGAAATATTATTTAGATTTATTTAATTAATATTTAAGTTAGGGGGGTGTTAGGGTTAGTGTTAGATTTAGGTTTAGGGGTTAATAATTTTATTACAATGGCGGCGGTGTAGTGGGGGGCAGGATAGGGGTTAATAAATTTATTATAGGTAGCGACGGTATAGGGGGGGGGGCAGGATAGGGGTTAATAGGTATCATGTAGGTGGCGGCGGGGTCTGGGAGCGGCGGTTTAGGGGTTAATACATATATTATAGTTGCGGCGGGGACCGGGAGCGTCAGTTTAGGGGTTAACATATTTATTATAGCTTGCGGTGGGCTCCGGGAGTGGCGGTTTAGGGGTTAATCAGTTTATTAGAGTGGCGGTGGGCTCCCGGAGCGGCAGTTTAGGGGTTAACATATTTAGTATAGCTTGCGGTGGGCTCCGGGAGTGGCGGTTTAGGGGGTAATAACTTTATTTAGTTGCGGCGGTGAGGGGGGGCAGATTAGGAGTGTTTAGACTCGGGGTACATGTTAGGGTGTTAGGTGCAGACAGCTCCCATAGGAATCAATGAGATGTCTGGCAGCAGCGAACATGAACTTTCGCTATGGTCAGACTCCCATTGATTCCTATGGGATCCGCCACCTCCAGGGCGGCGGTTTGAAAACCAGGTATGCTGGGCCGGAAAAGTGCCGAGCATACCTGTTAGTTTTTTGATAACTAGCAAAAGTAGTCAGATTGTGCCGCACTGTGTGCGGAACATCTGGAGTGACGTAAGAATTGATCTGTGTCGGACTGAGTCCGGCGGATCGAAGCTTACGTCACAAAATTCTACTTTTGCCGGTATCTAGGGCTTGATAACTAAGGCGAATCAGCCTCGCCACAAATACGCTGCGGAATTCCAGCGTATTTGAGGTTGACGGCTTGATAACTACCCCTCATTGTCTGTAAACTAATATTGTCAACAAAACATGAACATGTAGAAATAAAGTTACATATCAAGTCTTAAAATGGTGATAGACAAGAGTTTAGGCGAGATAGAATGGAACTTCATTTTATGTTATATTATGTTACAGATGATCTCCACAATGCAGTAGAAAATACTCTTTAAACTATCTGAGTCAATAGTGTCAGCCTGTGGAGAATTGGCATATGTAGTGGCCACTCTTGGGCCAAGGTATATAGGGGGGAGGGAAGATCAGCGGGCAAGAGCCGCTCAAAGTATAAGGGGGAGGGGTGGAGCCTTCCAACAGGGGAGGTGGGGCTTATAATATAGTTGAATATTAAGTGGTTTCTTCGACTGTTAGATAACCACTGAAGATAACAATAGGGTTATTAAGTTCCCATTTCAGAAGAGTCAACTAAACTTATTCCTGCCTATATAGAGTAGGAGTATATACTATAGTGTGATGGCCATATTAGGAGTTTAGTATACTATGTAGTTATACAGTCCATAGGCACAATGAAAGTCAGGTACAGCCACTATGGGTAAAGTTGTGTTTAACATATTGCTTGGCAATATTTAAATGTAGGTGTAGATATGGAGATCAGGAAAGGCCATAAAACTCAAAGAAGGGAAGTTGACAGTGGTGACTACAGGGTATCCAATGAGTGCCTCTCATTGTTACATGTGAAGAGTGAAGTAGTGTGGGGACATAATTGTTCTAATAGGGAAGCCAGTGAGAGAGCAAGTATAGGCAAAACTTATGGTAATATTATCTGTAGATATGTTTAAGGAGGACTATTAGTGGGGAGCTTAATATCTGGTAGAAGCATAGTAACAGGTAGCATTCAACATGACATCCAAATCTGTAATATCACAAACAGCCTGATTTAGTATCTATGCCTAAATTAAAAACTATATGGAGTAGGGAAGGAGGGAATTCTATGCGTATTGGAGTAGTAAGATGATCAATCTTCTAAACGGAAATCAAACTAGCATCGTCATGTAACTGGTCATCTTAAGAAGGAACACACCAACAAAAAATAAACAAAAAAAACAATTCCTTAAATAGGGGTCGGCATCTATCTAGGTAAGGAGCCTAGGTTATAAGTACACATATATATATATATATATATATATATATATATATAATCAGTGAGTATAGGCTGAATCAACAGTCGCATACCTATATCTAATTCAAGTTATTATTAATGAAAAGTATGACATTCAAGTCCTTATTATGGTGAGGACGCTCTGCTGTATGTAAGTATGAGTCTTTACCAACTCCAGTCCTTGGTTCAATTAATGGAGGACAAATATCATAGGGAGCATTTTGCATCCGCAAATCTATCTATGTCCAGGATGCCAACTTTTACATATTCACCATGTATGCTACAATGCCTGCTGTCCTGAGGTATAAGTAGAGGTCTAGCAAGGGGCTCTAGGGAAGAGATAAAATATACCTATAAGACCACTGGTTTGTAAAGTATATGGACCTAAAAACTATTAAGTACTGCGGAAGATATGTTAAACATAGAAGAAGCTAGAAAATCTTGTCTTTATAAACTTGTAATACATTACTTCATATTAGAGGCAAAATGGGGTGTTACCTATTATGGGTTAAAAACAAAAAGTACAAGTATAAACACAGCCATGTCTATTTTTGTAGGTAATGGGTAGTTAAGAGGAAGGGATTAATGGGGTAAACAGTTAGAGAGATTATCTTTTGACTTAGAAATGAGGGGTCTTCATTCTGAGTAGCACAGTGAGTTCTGAAGTAAACCACATACATGAAACATAATACACATCAAATATGTCAAACCATTATGCCCTAAGGTATAGGGGGATATCCCTGCTATAGTATAGTTACAGGACTACACAGATTGCACAGATAGCTTGCCTCCTTAAACAAATATAGTTTATAAGGCTTAATTGAACAGGGAAATATTTTATAGGGTATTAATTACCTTTCAAAAGAACTTTTATTTACAGAAGTATTTTTGTTTGCACATTTACAAATATGATTCTTTAAAAAGTGATCTCTTAATTTCTGCTATTTTTTTTAATCATGCATGCCACACACTATTGATTTAGGGGATGGCAATGTGTAGAAATTTTACCTCCTGTGAGTGTTTCTTTGGGTGTCTGTGTTTATGTCTTTGTGCTTTTGTTGGTGTCTCTATGAGTGTGTATGTCTTTGTGCATTTTCTGTGGGTGTCTCTGTGAGGGTGTGTGTGTATTTGTATGTATGTCTGTGTATTTTCTGTGGATGCCTCTGTGAGGGTGTGTGTGTATGTATGTCTGTGTTTTCTGTGGATGTTTCTGTGAGGGTGTGTGCGTATGTCTTATGTATGTCTGTGTATTTTCTGTGGATGCCTCTGTGAGGGTGGGTGTGTATGTGTTTGTGTGTTTTCTGTGGATGTATCTGTGAGGGTGTGTGTGTATGTATGTCTGTGTTTTCTGTGGATGTTTCTGTGAGGGTGTGTGCGTATGTCTTTGTGCATTTTCTGTGCATTTTGTGTGCATTTTCTGTAGGTGTCTCTGTGAGGGTGTGTGTGTATGTCTTTGTGCATTTTCTGTGCATTTTGTGTGCATTTTCTGTGGATGTTTCTGTGAGGGTGTGTGTGTGTGTATGTATGTCTTTGTGTATTTTCTGTGGATGCCTCTGTGAGGGTGGGTGTGTATGTCTGTGTGTTTTCTGTGGATGTCTCTTTGAAGGTATGTGCATATGTCGTTGTGCATTTTCTGTGGGTGTCTCTGTGAGGGAGGGAGGGTGTGTGTGTGTATGTATGTCTGCATGTTTTCTGTGGCTGTCTCTGTGAGGGCGTGTGCATATTTCTGTGTGTTTTCTGTGGGTGTCTCTGTGAGGGTGTTTGCAAATGTCTGTGTGTTTTCTGTGTGTGTGTCTCTGTAATGGTGTGTGCATATGTCTGTGTATTTTCTGTGAGTGTCTCTCTGAGGGTGTGTGCATATGTCAGTGTTTTCTGTGGGTTTCTCTATGAGGGTATGTGTGTGTATGTCTTTGTGCATTTTCTGTGAGTGTCTCTGTGAGGGTGTGAGTATGCATATCTTTGTGTGCTTTCTGTGGATGTCTCAGTGAGGGTGTGTGTATGTATGTTTTTGTGTGTTTTCTGTGGGTGTCTCTTTGTGTGTATGTCTTTGTGTTTTTTCTGTGGGTGTCTCTCTGTGTGTGTATATGTCTTTGTGTGTTTTCTGTGGGTGTCTGTGAGTGGGTATGTCTTTGTGTGTTTTCTGAGGTTGTCTCTGTGGGTGTTTCCTTGGGTGTATGTGCAAATTCGTGTTTGAGTTTGTGTGTGTGTCTGTTCCTTTTTAGGACATTTTGACTTTACTACTGATTAGTCACATCTTTCTACAGACTTTGAGACTAATGAGACCTTTCCGGAAGTCACCAATCTGCTACTTAACCTTTAAATTATTGCTTACTGTCTGCATATAGTTGGCATCTTCCTTGACAAAAAGATAATCAGAACTCCATATTTTGTTTGTTAATCTCAATTTTGACAAAACTGTAGTCTACCTCATTACTTGTCAGGTCAATGTAAACAAGTGCTGAGTGTCTGTGTGGGTGTCTGAGTGTGTTTCTTTGCGTGTCTGCTAGAGTGTCTATATGTGAATCCTTATGTATGAGTGTGTGTTTTAGTGTATGAGTGTGTCTGTGTGCTTCTGTGTTTTTGTGTTACTACCTTTACAACATTTCCAAGTTTGACTACACTTAAGAATAAAGTGCATAGACGTTTTAGTCACTTGGTCAAAAATTGCACATGTCAAAGGGGGGGGACCCTGATCAATGGTTTAGTAAGAGGCCCCAAAATTTCTAGTGGCGGCCCTGTCTTCTACCCTGTTTAAGGGCACGTATCTTAGCTTGTGTAGTAGAGGTCTTGTAGGGGTCTTCATATTGTGACTCAAGGCTTTGCAAGAACTGATTGCAAGACTCAATTATAGTGACAAAGAGTTGGTGAGACTATGGCCTCTATTTATCAAGCTGTCAACTTACCTGCATTCGACGGCACCAATACGCTCTCCTAAGATCGCCTAACCTCGCAGCCTCGGACCTGAATACGTTCTCCAAAATTATCAAAAAAGCTGTCAAAAAGCCACGCACCAAGTACGGGGCGATGAGCAGCGGACTGTTGTTAACTAACAGTCATTGATCTCGCTGCTCTTCGGCTTTTTTACAGCTTTCTTGGTACCCTGTCACTAAACACCCACACTATACTATACTGTTTACCCCCTATACCGCCGCTCCCGGACCCCGCCGCACCTAAATAAAGTTATTAACCCCTAAACTGCCGCTACCGGAGCCCACTGCAACTCTAATAAATGTATTAACCCCTAAACAGCCGCTCCCGGAGCCCACCACCACCTACATTATACATATTAACCCCTAATCTTCCGCCCCTATACCGCCGCCACCTACATAAAGTTATTAACCCCTATCTTGCCGCTCCCGGACCCCGCCGCAACTAAATAAAGTTATTAAAGTGTTTACCCCTAAACCACCGCTCCCGGAGCCCACCGCTACCTACATTATATTTATTATATAGGATTGAGCTCGCATTTTATGCGAGCTCAATCCTATTGGCTGATTGGATCAGCCAATAGGATTGAACTTCAATCCTATTGGCTGATTGCATCAGCCAATAGGATTTTTCCTACCTTAATTCCTATTGGCTGATTGCATCAGCCAATAGGATTTTTCCTACCTTAATTTCTATTGGCTGATAGAATTCTATCAGCCAATCAGAATTCAAGGGATGCCATCTTGGATGACATCACTTAAAGGTACCTTCATTCAGTCGTCGGACCCGCTCCGCGCCGGATGGATGAAGATAGAAGATGCCGCCTGGATGAAGACTTCTTCCCATCTGGGGGACCTCTTCTGGCCAGCTTGGATAAAGACTCTGCCCGTCTGGAGGAACACTTCGCCCGGCTTCGTGGAGGACTTCGGCCCAGTTGGGTGAAGACGTCTCAAGGTAGGGTGATCTTCAAGGGGTTAGTGTTAGGTTTTTTTAAGGGGGGATTAGAGTAGGGTTGGGTGTGTGGGTGGTGGGTTTTAATGTTGGGGGTATTGTACTTTTTTTTACAGGTAAAAGAGCTGATTACTTTGGGGCAATGCCCCGCAAAAGGCCCTTTTAAGGGCTATTCGTAATTTAGTATAGGGTAGGGCTTTTTATTATTTTGGGGGGCTTTTTTATTTTATTAGGGGGATTAGATTAGGTGTAATTAGTTTAAAAACTTGTAATTATTTTATTATTTTCTGTAATTTAGTGTTTGTTTTTTTGTACTTTAGATAATTTTATTTAATTTTATTTAATTGTAGTTAATTGTAGTTAATGTAGGTAATTAATTTAATGATAGTGTAGTGTTAGGTGTAATTGTAACTTAGGTTAGGTTTTATTTTACAAGTACTTTTGTATTTATTTTAACTAGGTAGTTATTAAATAGTTAATAACTATTTAATAACTATTGTACCTAGTTAAAATAAATACAAAGTTGCCTGTAAAATAAAAATAAATCCTAAAATAGCTACAATGTAACTATTAGTTATATTGTAGCTATCTTAGGGTTTATTTTATAGGTAACTATTTAGTTTTAAATAGGAATAATTTATTTCGATTTAGTTAAATTATATTTAAGTTAGGGGGTGTTAGTGTTAAACTTAGGTTTAGGGGTTAATACATTTAATATAGTGGCAACGGTGTAGGGGGGCAGATTAGCTGCTAATAAATATAATGTAGGTGGCGGCGGTGTAGGGGGGGCAGATTAGGGGTTTATAAGTATAATGTAGGTGGCGGTGGGCTCTGGGAGCGGCGGTTTAGGGGTTAAACACTGTATTTAGTTGCGGCGGGGTCAGGGAGCGGCGGTTAATAAGTAAAATGTAGGTGGCGCGGTGGCGGGGCAGCAGATTAGGGGTTAATAAGTATAATGTAGGTGGCGGTGGGCTCCGGGAGCGGCGGTTTAGGGGTTAATAAGTATAATGTAGGTGGCAGCGGTGGCGGGGCAGCAGATTAGGGGTTAATAAGTATAATGTAGGTGGCGGTGGTGTGGGGGGGGGCAGATTAGGGGTGTTTAGACTCTGGGTACATGTTAGGGTGTTAGGTGTAGACATTACCATAGGAATCAATAGGATATTGGGCAGCAGCGAATATAAGTTTTCGCTGCTTTCCGACTCCCATTGATTCCTATGGTATCCACCGCCTCCAGGGCGGCGGATTGAAATCCAGGTATGCTGGGCCGTATAAGTGCCGAGCATACCTGCTAGTTATTTGATAACTAGCAAAAGTAGTCATATTGTGCCGAACTTGCGTTCGGAACATCTGTAGTGACGTAAGCATCGATCTGTGTCTGACTGAGTCCGGTGGATCGTATGTTACGTCACTAAATTCTACTTTTGCCAGTTTGTAGGGTTTGATAACTAAGGCGAATCAGACTCGCCACCAATACGCTGCAGAATTCCAGCATATTTGTGGTTGACAGCTTGATAAATAGAGGCCTATAACTGTGGTTCATAAGAAAGATGTGAAATAACAGTTTGGACTCGCTGATGTTTTAATAAATGCGCATTCTTCATTTGAACCCTGACTACGGCGGTTTTGAATTTACTGCACTATTGTGGACCTTTATCTCCTGGAGGTATACACAGTCGAAAGAAACTGACAAGCAGGACATCTGGACAGTTTTATCCCTTGAGTGACACAGGGCCGCCTTCTTTGTAAGACAGAGTCCATCTTATGACTGAGTTATTCTTTTAGGGTGTGTGAAACTCAGAATGCAGGAACAGAAACACTGTACAACAAAGGTTTTTTAAAAGCTTTACTAAATGATAAGCACAAGAACAGTTGGTAGTTCAAATTGAAGATCACAGAAACAGCAAGTATGAACAAAGGCCAAATGTCAAATCCCACTTTTAATCAAGGAAACTGGTGAAAAACTTAAATGCAGATATCAAAATGCTTATTTATGATTCCAATTAAGGGGTTGATCAGTCTTAGTTTTGTTATTGGCCGATAACAATTTTTGGACATTGGCCAGTATTGTCAGTGTTTTTTGGCTTTTGCCAATTCAGTTGGTGCAGATGGTGGGACGTGGTGCATTAATGTCTAAGCTGCATATTGAGTCATCTTTTTAGCTTTTGCTCATTTACTCTTCATCTTTTAGGATTATAGGTTTCTTGTTTGAGGGTTGTTACTACCTAGACAGGTGTCTTCACATGGGTTGTGCAATCTCATGTGCATATTTTAAGGCATTCAGTTTGTTCTTTCATTGGACAGTAGCGGATAAAGGGGGCAAAGATTCCATGACTCATTACTATAAAAACTTCCTGGGTTTGCTCAGTTGATGTTGGTCATGAGGAGGCTAATAAAAGAGTATTAGTTTTGGGGGGTGGAGCTTGGCAGCAGCTAAGATGGCTGCGTAATTCCACAGCTCCGTTAATCTGCACCACTAAATCTTTAAAATCTGCCTGACCACCGCAATTTTATCTCACCAGAAGAAGACAAGAATCACTCTAAACCTCTGGGTCACTACCGAGTTCATCTTCTGCCGTCTTTTTAATTCCACACAGAGGCAAACTACAGGCTGGCTGGGTCTGCACGGCCTCTCCAGAAGTACCGCTTCTCTCAATCCCCCTGTACGGCATACCACTGCACATATCAGCTAAGTCAGATCGGCCGGGTGAGTATTAGGAACTTTTCAAGACCCTTTATTACAAATACTGCCCACGACTGACTTTTGTGACTCACGGAGGGGGCTAGATCCGTTATACGCACCAGAACAACATATTAGGCGCGCGCCCCAGCAGAAGACCGGCCATAGTGTAATTTAGAGCTGCAAGTTAACTGCGGTAGCCGTACGCAACCCTCTTTCATTGCGATATAGTCTAGGCTGGTATTGAGACCGGCATCAGACTCCTCTCCCTGCTGCTATTTGTTTGGCCCAGAGCCTTGTTTCCCCTCAGTGACTGTACCCGGACGAAGCAATGGGACTGCTGGTGTGACCGGTGTCTGCTCACCTAACACTTTATGCCACAGTACAGTGCCCTTTACATCCACACATCATCCCAATACTGCTGACAGGGTCAAACATACCCACCCTCTGTAACAACCTTCTGGTAACACTGAGAAATTCTCAATTATATAGAGGGTAGCTGGAAACAAGGCAACCCTTATAGAAAAGAAGGTAAGTAGAAAGTAGAAGTAGAAAGTAGAGAAATAGATGAATACAGATTCTTAAAATAAAGGAGGGTAAAGGAAAGGAAGAAGGGAGAGAGGAGAAGCTGGGAGGTGGAGAGAGGTGGGAGAACGCAGGTATAAGGGATCATTCTGCAACAGTGAGAGGAGAAAGATTTCATCTTTGAAAGAAAATCCCTGCAACAATATATGAAACTCATCTTTTGGTGAGACTTTCTGGAATAAGATAAAATTTAGGGACTGACAGCTCAGAGAGGAGAAGTTCATCCCATTGGTGTATACAGAACTGTTGTTTGCCATGAATCCCAAACGCGCAGCAAATAATAAGATATCTAAGTTGTCGGGTCCAAAAGACAACTTGGTAGATAATTTCTTTTCCCTCTCTGGTTCAAAAAATATGGCGCATAAAGAAATCAGTGTCTCACCACAGAAAAAGTTGCCTACCCCACTGAGGTCAACAGACGACACAGAGGAAAGTATTTCTGTACCCAACACTATTCTATCTACATTGGCGTCCAAGCAAGATATCGCAGACATCATTCGTTCCTGCATTCGTGAGGAAATCGCCGAGATAAAGCAAGACCTTCATTCGGTGGGCGGTAGGGTGGAGGCACTAGAAGAATTTACAGACCAACTACAGGTAGAAATTAATGAGACCCAGGATACCGCGAACCACCATACAGAGATTATAGCTGACCTTTACGATAAGATCGAAGATCTGGAAAACCGAAGCCTTCGGAAGAATCTAAGGATTCGTGGTGTGCCAGAAGCGGTACTACCTAAGGACTTCCCACTCTATCTCCCTGCTCTGTTTGCCCACCTCAGGAATACCTCAACTACCACGGACATACCATGGGTCAGAGCCCACAGGGCCCTTCGACCGAAGCCCCCAGACACGGCACCCCCCCAGAGATATCATTATGAAGTTTAAGGAGTTCCGCAAGAAAGAGGAGCTCTTGAACCTCTCCCGAAAGAACCAGCCTGTGAAGTTTCGGGGGGTAGTCCTCCAATTCTATCAAGATTTTTCACAAAGGACTTTGCAGAGGAGAAGGGATTTATCTTGCTTGACCACACTCCTTCGTCAGAAGAAGATCCTTTACAGATGGGGGTTCCCATTCCACCTCTATGTTTTGTACGGTAACAGGAAATTAATTTGCAAATCGCAAGAGGACATCAGTAATTTTTGCGCTGCATTGGAAATAGATCCCCCGACGGGGTTCTCAACGGAGGACTCTGTAGAACCCCCCAGGAAGAGAAGACCGGCTAGGCCTGAGCAGGGAAACTGGCACCGAGTGCCCTCTAAAACTAAGAACACTCAGTCAATGGAACATGCCATCTCCCCAAACTAAGGTCCTTTCTGGGGGGACCCTCCTCCATGTGGGACTTTTCCTTTTATTCTCCATTAGTAACCTAGAAAGACTGTAACGTTTTTCAAGCTGGATAAGTGGCCGGGTGAAGTGGTAAAGTATGGCCATGTTTACATATGTTTTGTTTATCAGTTATGTCTGATCTCCTCTTCTCTCTTTTTCTTCTTACATGTTATTTACTGTTTTGCCTATTATATGTAAAAAGTGATTTGTTATTATATAAAACTTATAGCGCACTTCCTCGGGCTTCCTTGGTGGGGGCCTGCGGTGGTGGGTGCCCCCACGACGGAGGTCAGTCGAATCGGCGGCTAGGCAATAGTCAGATTTCAAATTAATATGTTATGAAGTGGTTGCGGATTAATATCTTCCCCCTCATACAAAAATGTTTGTCATATGACTTCTACATTGTTAAGATACTTTTTACTCACATTTAATTTATGCTATTTGCAAAAACTTAATTTAATGGTTTTAATGTTTATGCTGCGCAGCGGAGACACGGGTTTGCAGGATTGTTCTGTACTCTTCTTTCAGATTCAGGCCACCGGAAAGTTCGGGGCTGACATATATCTAGATATTTCTATACTTTTGACAACAACACCACACAATGACCACAAACAATAACAGAACCATAACATTGCTTAGCCAGAATGCCAGGGGTCTTAATTCAGCCTAAAAACGCTCTCTAGCTATGCGAGACCTCAGTAGGAAGGGAGGCGATATCATTTTTTTACAGGAGACTCATTTTTTAAAGAGCAAAGAACCAGACTACTTTGGGGGATACTACACACAATGTTTCCATAGCTCTTATGATCATAAACGTAATGGCGTCAGTATCCTCTTGAGCAAACATTTACCCTTCGCCCTCATACAAACGTATACAGACTCTGAAGGCAGATTTTTGTGTGTCACAGGCTTACTGTATGGCTCTCCTGTAACTTTGGTCAGCATGTACTCTCCAAATACTAGACAGCTCCCTTTCTTAAAAAAATGCTTTACTCAAGTATTAGACCATGGGATCGGTGGCACGGTGCCCTTTACATAGGGGGAGACTTCAACATTCCTTTGCAACCGAACCTTCACACCACAAACCCCAGATCTTCAACCTCAAAGCATACAACTAAACACCTATGGCGAATAATGCTAGAGCAGACACTGTTTGATGTTTGGAGATTCAAAAACCCTTGAAAGAGGGATTATACCTTCTTTTCGGCTCCCCATCGCTCCTATAGTAGAATTGACTATCACATAACAAACCAGAATGGCCTAGCCAATGTCCTATCTTCCCGGCTCTACCACACCGTGTGGTCGGACCACTCTGCAGTTCTCACACAGCTTCAGTGGCCCTCAGTCCCTAAATCCACCTTCTTATGGAGGCTGGATGACAGCTTACTAAATTTCCCCGACTTTAAAGATAAGATAGAAAAACTTCTCCCCGAGTATTTTCAGTTTAATTCCTTACCCGAGACAGACCCCCGGATTGTGTGGTAGGCTCACAAATGTTTTATTAGAGGGGAATTCATAAAATACAAAGCCCAGGTTAGACAGAAAGCACGTTCATTATATAAAGCCTCCACTGATCTGCTATCCAAACTAGAATATGAACACAAATGCGCTCCCACTTCCCCACAAATTCTTGCAGACCTAGAAAAGGCTAGAAAGACAGTGCACAACCAATTGTTGCAGGAGGCTAATGTCTTAGTCTTAAAAACTAAGCAGAAATTTCATTTTGAGAGCAACCGAGCCGGCAAACTTCTGGCCCGCTCCCTCAAATTGAAAAAGTTAAAATCCTTCATACACGAGGTTCGTACCCCTACACAACAAAAAGTAAATACTACGCCTGAGATTCTCTCTCAATTTCGGACGTATTATTCTGAATTATATAACTTACCAAAACCCATCTCACCCAGTGACAGAGTAAGCGCTATAAAAGCATATTTACTAAATACGCCCCTCCCCCAACTTACCACCACACAGGTGGAGGAACTAGAAGCCCCGTTTTCAACAATGGAAATATTAGCTGCTCTTAAACAGCTTCCCGTGGGCAAAAGCCCGGGCCCGGATGGTTTCACCGTCACATATTATAAGAAATTTGCACCAATTCTCCTCCCTCATCTATGCACCTTATTCAACACCACAGATAATGAACATCCCTTCCTTCCCACCATGCTTGAAGCCCATATCGCTGTTATCCCCAAGCCTGGCAAGCTCCCTGACACCCCCTCCAATTTTCGTCCTATATCACTATTAAATGTAGATGTAAAACTTTATGCAAAACTGATAGCCACCAGAATCAATAAGTTTCTACCGCTACTGATACATTTAAACCAAGTTGGTTTCATGCCCAATAGAGAGACATGGGACAATACTCTTAAGGTTCTTAACCTGGTAGAATATTCACAAACTCACAACATACCCTCTATCTATCTAGCAATAGACGCAGAGAAGGCCTTTGATAGACTGGACTGGCTATTCTTGAAATCCACTTTAGAAAGGTTTGGCATGGGGGAGGTTCTGATAGGGAAGATATTTGCTCTCTACAATACCCCGAAGGCCCGCATCAAATTGAATGACACCTTATCAGACCCCCTTCCCCTACTTTTTATCCTTGCAATGGAAGTGCTAGCAACCAAGGTCCGAGAAGATGATAAAATACATGGCATCCAAATTGCAGACACACAATACGAAACCACCCTTTATGCCGATGATGTGCTGTTCTCATTTACCTCCCCTTTATAATCTCTTACTGCACTAATGCCGGTCATTAAACAGTACAGCAACCTATCAAAATTTAAAATTAACATGTCCAAATCTGAATTAGCAAATGGCTAACCAGATTGTTTCACAATTCCACTTCACACAGAAACAAGATTCCATAAAATACCTAGGGATGCAGATCTCGCTTTCTAGGGATTCCCTATTCCAAATGAATTTTCAGAGCTTATTTAAAACCATTGGAACGGATCTGATGGTCTGGCGGAGTAAAAGTCTATCATGGCTGGGTAGGATTCAGGCTTTTAAAATGAGTATTCTACCCCGTTTTCTCTACCTATTTCAAACTGTTCACATACAACTCCCCCCCCCCCCAATACATAAGAGCTGCACAGGCACTTGCGAATGATTTCATTTGGGCACACAAACATCCTAGAATGTCTAAGTCCATACTTTATAGAAATAGAGACAGAGGGGGCCTGGGAGTACCCAACCTCTTATTTTACCACCAAGCAGCGCAACTGACTAGAATAGTAGATTGGTGTAAAAATATAAAGGATAAGGAATGGGTGAAACTCGAACATGATTTAGGGGGCACTAAAAGCTTGGGGGCACTCTGTTGGACCTCCAGACATCACACAAATAGATCATTACACACCCCTACCTTGGTGTCAGACACTCTCTCTACATGGGAAAGCCTAACAAACCACCAGAGGGGGATTTCATCAATTCCCTCCCCGCTAACCCCCCACTCCATAATGACGATTTTCCACCATTGAAACATAGCTGGATAGGGGATTCTTACATGATTTCAACCGGCCTTCCTTGCTGTCAGGTTATAGAGAGCGGAACTATATTGTCTAAAGCTGCGATAGCAGACAAGGGTATACCTTTCTTTGCCAGATGGCTAGAATACCTCCAACTCTTCCACTTCCTTTCAAGCCATAAAAACAAGTTTAACCTTGTCCGCAGTTTAACTCCTTTTGAGACACTCTGCTGGTCTCCACAGGTGTCAAGGGGCATACTCTCTGCAACCTATAAAATTTTAATTACAAATCACTCCAAGAGTCTACCGTCCTACACCAAAGCCTGGGAAGCAGAGTTGGGTCTGTCTATTCCTCCAAAAACTTGGGATGTTATATTCCAACAAATGGGTAAGGCACCCTCATCAATGAGCATCACAGAAACCAACATGAAACTATTAGGGAGGTGGTACCTATATCCCAGTAGGCTAGCTAAGATTTATCCACAAGCTGATCCCCTCTGCTGGAGAGGCTGTAAACAACCCGCCACTCTTAGTCATATCTGGTGTGATTGCCCCCTGCTCCAATCGTTCCTGAAGGCCGTGCATGGGGAGATTCAAAAAGTTCTCACACAATCTATTCCCATGGACCCCTTGACAATGTTATTTAATAAACCACCCAGGATTAAATGTAGATACAAAACTGTTCTGCTATATATCATGCTCAGCAGCGCTAAGCAATTAATCCCCAGATTATGGAAACAATGCACTATACCCTCTAGGTCTGAGTGGAGACGAAATGTCACGCATCTATTAACTCTAGAAAAATTTCACTACCACAAAACCAACAGACTAGACTTTTACTGTTCTATGTTGTTTTACTGGGAGACTTATACCCGCTCAGACGTTGAGCCACTACCCCAACCCCCTGTCCCAGTATAACCCCTACCCTGACGCAAGCTTAACAGTTGCATATGTCCATACGGATGGTGGGGGGGGGGGGGACTTATTGGAACCTACCCACTACACCACCCAGGCTTCTGACATAAGACCTATGCGAACGGGGATCGCTATTGTGAGAGGGACATCTTACAATTTATGTGACAACCTACTAGTTGACGAGGAGATACATACTAATGTATTCGACTGTAAACAAAGGCGTAACAAAGCCCCTGACAGTTATATCTGTTATACATCCTAGGCAGATGCCTTCCTGGGCAGATTTTCCTGCATAAACTGTTGTTCATTTATTGACCCAATCTTACTGGGTGAGAGTCTCTCGCTGCGCAGCGACGTTTGAAGTTTTTTTTTCTTCTTTGATTTTTCTTTTTGTTTATTACTATAATTTACTGTTATTTTGTTTAAATGAAAAATACCAGCAGACTTTTGAACTTATCGAAACTTAATAGTGTACTACATCAAGGCTCTATCGACTTGAACATAAAGGACTATGATTAAAAGTTCAACAGTTTACTTTGTAATTGTCAATTACATGTCTTGCTGCAAGGCGGATTGTTGAAACGGCTCATGTAAATTTTGTACACCTTTTCTTTGGATCTGAAATAAAGCTTGTTGGAAAAAAAAAAAGAGTATTAGTTTCTTCTCACCAAAGAAAAGTAAAAAGGGTCTGTGCATCTGTCTCACCTTACTCGGCATTGAAATTGATATAGAGGCTATGCAATGCAAGCTTCTTGCTGACAAAGTGTAAAGCATAATGGGGATGGTTAAGTAAGTAGCTTTGGTGAATCTGTTGTCCATCAAGGAATTGCATTCTTCGCTTACATTTCTTAAACTTGCAGGTCTAGTGATTCCGATGGGGAAAGTTTTTAATCAGCAAATGAAGGATTCTTTAAGAGGTAAGGCATCTCCAACCAGGAAGGTAAAGATGACTCCATATATGGTTGCTGATTTTAAAGTGTGGGAGCAGTTCCTGCTACATTTTAATGGTGTATATTTGTGGATGTCTGAACCAGTTTCCATCCTTTCCTTACATCTGTTTATGGATGTGGCTGGTGCTTTCAGTTATGGGGCATACTTGGATGGCCAGTGAAGTCCGGAGCCGTGGCCAGTGGAATGGGTGGAAAAGGTTTTGATGTAACATATTCTTTTTGGAGCTGCTTTCCATAATTGTTACTGTACAATTGTAGGGTGAGAGGTTAAGCAACTAGGTGGTGGTTTACTGGACCCAAAATATGAATATATTTTTTGCCATCAACGAATTGTCTGCATCTTCTTGTTTTTGCTCTACTTTCCTCAGCAGTTGGTGATCAATGAAGTGTGATCTTGCATTGTTGGCTCTATCTATGTTGAATGCATATGTCAGGCACTGAAATGAGTGGGAGGAGTTATTTACTTTATTGGGGAGTTCTACTGGTGCTGTTGGTCAAGTAATGCTGCTTGGCCTTCCATGGGGCTTTGCGTTTCATGGAGCTGGTTCCTTTTTGAAAGAAATACCTTCTTAGAAGTGTGCTTACACAGGAGGTGGTTCTTTTGTTCATTCTTTGATCAAAGATGGATCAGGAGGGTAGAGGAGTGGCTGTGGAGGATATATGGAGGATATACAGTACTGTGCAAAAGTCTTAGGCCACCATTAGATTTGTTGTTTTAGCAAAGTTTTAATGACCATCCATATTTATTTTTTGGTCTCTTTATTAAGATACAAACAGAAAATACAGGAAATAAGTATACAAAATATAAAGAAAACAACATTTTCTGAACAAAATTTCTTTTTCAGGCAAAAGTCAGTGTTTAGTGTGACTTCCCTTGGCACTAAGCACATCTTGGAATATCCTGGTATATTATAACAGGCTTCTTTCAACACTTCTCAGAATTCTTCTTTAGATTTAGGTTGTCTTTTATTTATTTCTCTCTCCAGATTATTCCATACTGCCCATATAATATTCAGGTCTGGACTCTGTGGAGGCCATTCCATGACTGTCACTGTTTTATCAACTATTTTTCTCTTTAAAGGGACAGTCAAGTCCAAAAAACCCTTTCATTTTTCAAATAGGGCATGTAATTTTAAACAACTTTCCAATTTACTTTTATCAACATTTTTGCATTGTTCTCTTGGTATTCTAGTTGAAAGCAAACCTAGGAAGGCTCATATGATAATTTCTAAGCCCTTGAAGGCCGCCTCTATTTTATTTACTTTTCACAGCAGGGGAGAGCTAGCTCTTGTAGGCCATATAGATAGCATTGTGATCACGCCCGTGGCTAGTGGCAGACACTGCACTAATTGGCTAAAATGCAAGTCAATAGATAATAACTAAAAGTCATGTGATTAGGGGCGGTCAGAAGATGCTTAGATACAAGTTAGTCACAGAAGTAAAAAGTGTATTAATATATCAGTGTTGGTTTTGCAAAACTGGGGAATGGGTAATAAAGGGATTATCTATCTTTTTAAACAACAAAAATTCTGGTGTTGACTGTCCCTTTAAATATAAATTCACTGCATTAGCAGTTTGCTTGGGATCGTTATCATTCTGAAAAATATAACCATTCCCAATGAGCCGCTTTCCAGAAGGAATGGCATGATGAATTAAAACCTGTCTGTACTTCTCAGCATTCATGATCCCATCAATTCGGACAATATCACCAACACCACTGGCAGAAATGCAGCCCCAAACCAGGACAGACCCTCAACCATGTTTCAGTGAAGGCCACAAGCACTCATTCTTCCATCTCTCTCCAAACTCTTCTTCTCACATAATGTCAATGAATGGACCCAAAAATATCAAACTTGGATTCATCACTCCATAATATTTTTTTCCACTGATCTTCATTCCAATCTTTGTGAGCTTTAGCATATCTTAGCCTTTTCACCATGTTCCCTTTCCAAAAAAGTGGTTTCTTGGCTGCTACCCTTCCACAAAGACCATTCCTGATCAAGCTTCTTCGGAATGTAGAAGGGTCAACTTGGCATCCTGATGAAGTTGCCAGATGCTGAGCCAGGTCCCTGCTTGACTTCTTCCCGTCTCTCCAAGAAGAAGCTCTGAAAAACTTCTTATCAGATTTTGAAAGTTTTCATGGCCTTCTAGTCCTTTTTTGTCCTTGACCTCTCCTGATTCTTCAAACAGCTTGAATACCACATCTTGAGTATCCAGTTTGTTTGCTGATTTCCCTTTGAGAGTGGCCTTGTTGATGCAAAAGTACAATTTTATGTCTGTCATATTCTGTGATTTTTGGCATTTTGAATGGAATGATGTGATTGAAAGTTGATCTTATTAGATAGCTTCCAATTAAATAAACTCATACCTCATGTGTATGTTATGCTCAAGTATATCTTGTACAAACCTGGTGTAATAGCCTTTTTTCACAGCAGTCATTTTGACATGAAATAGTAGGACAAATACAGGTGTTAGCAATTACATTAATTAGGGTTCCATTGCTTTAAAGTTTACAAGAGCCCGGTTCTTGCTATTGCTCAACTGTAAGGGGAGGTCACACTAAATACTTTCCACTTTAGCCTTAATAAGAATTTTTTTCTGATTTGTTTCTGTTTTTTAATACTGCATACAAATATCCTGTGTTTTCTGGATGAATTCTAATGAAGAGACTTAGAAATAATTATATATGGTCATTATACCATTGCTTAAACAATAAATCTAATGGTGGCCTAAGACTTTTGCCCAGAACTGTATGTTCAGTGGCTCTTTTATATAGATTTCTTGAGCTGAGTCTGGCCGGAGTTGCACATTTTTTTTTTTTTTAAGGGATTCTTGCTAAAGCTGCTCAGCAGGTAGGTGTTGATCATTTATGTATAACGCCGCATTACTTTAGGGTTTGGGCGACCACTACAGTAGCAACAGCAGCATTGGGTTGGTCAGTTGACCATATTAGGGGATTTGAGTGGGGGTGTTCACAACTGTATACAGTAGTTCCTATGTTTGGTCACTAGAGTTTGCAAACTAGATGGATGTAATATGGGCCAGATTGGGCTATTTGTTAGGTTATTCTCTGTTTGTTTTGGTTGAGTTTTGTATGATTTTAATGTTTGCTTTTTTGCAGAGCTAAGCAGTGGTTAAGCTTGTTGGCCACAAATTTTTGCACTGGCTATTAATCAGAGCACTGGTGGTTAGAGATGGGAGTTAGCTGGGCTTAACCTCATTCTAGGGTGGTGGTTCACTGACTAGTGCATAGAGTGACCAGTGCTTTTGCAAGAAGCTGCTTGCATTTGGGAGAAGCCACATTTAATTTTGATCCATCTTGATGGCAATAATCTTGGGGCTATGACTACCCTAGATCTTATTAAAGCTGTGAGAGCTGACTTTGTGGTGGCTTAGGGTGTGGTTGCCTGGTGTGCATTTGGGGTGGTACAACATTGTACAAGATTGAAATGGTGGCATATAATGTGTCACAAGGCTGTGTTTCAAATGAAAAAGTAGGCAAATAAGGAAATGGGGAAGATTATGAAGGATCTTGAGGGTTTTGTTGCCTAGCATATTAATATCTTGGAGGGGAATATAGAATTTTAAAGGCAAGATAGGTACAATTAATAGATGTCGGTGTTGATTTATTTCTGGACAATATTCATTAGGTTTTACTCATATATTTGCAATTTTGGTGGTCGGCAAGTGTCTGGCCCTGTTATAGGGGCTTGTCTCTTGTGGTAGTTGGTCTGTGCTTAGGCGGCAGACAGAGAAAAAAAAATGAGTGATGGCTAAGAGGGACAACATCTCAGATGTGGGCCTGGGGGTTCTCCTCCTTTGTATGTTGTGGACCTACAAGCTATTCTTTATGTGTCTCTGTCATATAGCATGGTAGCTGGGCTCCACTGAATGTTGGCAGTCTTGGTCCTGACCATTTTAACTTTGGTTTGTTACTTAGTAGCTGAATTTTTACCAACTGAGTTTATCTTTATAAGATAAGTTTATTAGAGTTCATACCAGATGTTCTGTGCTGGATAATAAATATGACCCACGGGTCTTAAACTACCAATCCATGTGTCAGTGCCTTAATTTATTGTTTATTATTACTGTTAAGGATTGGTTAAAGGGGCAGTATACACCAATTTTCATATAACTGCATGTAATAGACACTACTATAAAGAATAATATGCACAGATGCTGATCTAAAAATCTAGTATAAAACCTTTTAAAAACTTACTTAGAAACTCCCAGTTTAGCACTTTTGATTAGGTTGGCTGGAGCACCCAGTGAAAGCAGACACTTACCCCTCCCCCCTTCATCTGCATATGAAAAGACTCTTTACACAAACAGGAGCAAGCTGGAGTAGGTATACATTAGTATACTCCTAATACTTTGGGGTTTAGTTAGGAGTCCGAAAATCAGCGCAATGTTATTTAAAAATAAGCAAAACTATACATTTTTGCAAAAAAAACTCTGTATGTGCTATATAAATGGATCATAAACAAAACATTTATGCAACGAAAAAGCTAGTGTATAATGTCCATTTAAGTGTAGTTTAAATCTCAGGGACAGTAGGGCATTTAATTAAGCGTAGGGCTCCTTAGCCTGAAATGCTCCTAAGTGTTAATGCCCTTAGGAGCTGAGTGAGTTTATGTGTGTATTACAACTTTGTTGCTAGCTGGGTAGGTGGAGTTTCTTACCTTATAGGAAGAAGTCAGAAGTTTAACCACCTCTTCGTTCTAGACTCAATAAATTTCCCACCCTCCCTCCTTCCTCTTTTTGTTTTGTTGTTGCAGATGGGACGGCATTTGGTTAATGCTTCTGAGGGAGTCTTTAGTATGTATGGGGCTTATTAGTTGACCTGGCTCTGTAATTCCTAGAATGGCATTTTTTTTTTTTTTGCTTCCCTGGGTTCAGAATGCTGTATGACTAGCTGGCCTGGAACTTACTGGTTTGGTGTTGTTTGGTAAGCACTGGCTGGTTGGTTTGGGCTCACCAGAAACAGAGTGAGAGTTTAGTGACGTTATTACAGTAGAGTGGACATCCCCAGGTGTGGGTTTGGGGGGTTAAGGTAGCCTGACAGCAAAGTGATCTAAAAATTGAATTAAGGAGCCGTTGATGTTGCATAGATAGACTTTAGCAAAGCATTTTACACTCTCCCACACATCAAACTTATTCACAAAATGTATTAGCTTGGAGTAGATGCTAAGAGTGTTAAGTGGGTAGAATGCGTGCTTAAAGATAAAAGACAGAGTGTTTCAATTAATGGAGTACATTCAAATTAGGGGTCAGTTACTAGTGGTGTTCCCTAAGGGTCAGTTCTTGGGCCTGTTTGGCTTAACATGTTAATAAGTGATATTGAAAGTGGGCTCCAGGGAAAGGTTTGCTTGTTTGCTGATGGTACACAAATTTGTATGAGAGTTGATGTTCCAGTAGAGGTTGATCAAATGAATAGTGATATTAAAAAACTGGAGGACTGAGCAAATATATGGGATCTGAAATTTAATATTACCAAGAGCAAAATTATGCATTAATGATCCAAAAACACAGAGGCCAATTATAGTCTCAATTGTACATTACTGACTAAAACTAAACAGGAGTAGGACTTGGGAATTATTATTTCAGATTATTTAAAATCTGGTACACAACACAGCAGTGCAGCCAGTAAGGCCAGTCAAATGCTTGGTTGCATTGGGAGAGCAATTGGTAGCAGAAATAGCAAGGTTCTTATGCCACTTTACAGATCATTAGTTAGGCCACATCTGGAATACTGTGCACAGTTCTGGAGACCATGGCCTCTAGTTATGAAGCCGTCTACTTACCTGCATTCGCCAGCCCAATACGCTCGCTAAGCTATTTATTTTAACTAGATACAATAGCTATTAAATAGTTATTAACTATTTAATAGCTACCTAGTTAAAATAAAGACAAATTTACCTGTAAAATAAAAACTAACCTAAGTTACAATTACACCTAACATTACACTATATTTAATTAAATTATTCCTATTTAAAACTAAATACTTACCTGTAAAATAAACCCTAAGATAGCTACAATGTAATTAATAATTACATTGTAGCTATTTTAGGATATATTTTTATTTTCCATTTAACTTTGTATTTATTTTAACTAGGTACAATAGTTATTAGTTATTAACTATTTAATAACTACCTAACTAAAAGAAATACAAAATTACCTGTAAAATAAATCCTAACCTAAGTTACAATTAAACCTAACACTACACTATCATTAAATTAATTAAATAAATTACCTACAAATACCTACAATTAAATACAATTAAATAAACTAAACTAAATTACAAAAAACAAACACTAAATTACAGAAAATAAAAAAGAATTACAAGAATTTTAAACTAATTACACCTAATCTAAGCCCCCTAATAAAATAAAAAACTCCCAAAATAATAAAAGTCCCTACCCTATTCTACATTACAAAGTAATCAGCTCTTTTACCAGCCCTTAAAAGGGCTTTTTGCAGGGCATTGCCCCAAAGTAATCAGCTCTTTTACCTGTAAAAAAAATACAACCTCCCCAACATTAAAACCCACCACCCACATACCCCTACTCTACTCTAACTCACCCAAACCCCCCTTAAATAAACCTAACACTAACCCCCTGAAGATCTCCCTACCTTGAGTCGTCTTCACCCAGCCGGGCTGAAGTCTTCATCCGATGGGGCAGAAGAGGACATCCAGACCAGCAGAAGTCTTCATCCTATCCGGGCAGAAGAGGACATACGGACCGGCAGACATCTTCATCCAAGCGGCATCTTCTATCTTCATCCATCCGACGAGGAGCGGCTCCATCTTCAAGTCCTCCGGCGCGGATCATCCTTCCTGGCCGACGGACTAACGACGAATGACGAATGACGGTTCCTTTAATTGGATCAGCCAATCAGATTGAACTTCAACCTGATTGGCTGATTCAATCAGCCAATTAGATTTTTCCTACCTTAATTCCGATTGGCAGATAGAATCCTATCAGCCAATCGGAATTCGATGGACGCCATCTTGGATGACATCATTTAAAGGAACTGTCATTCATCGTTAGTCCGTCGGCCAGGAAGGATAAGTTAATAAGAGTAATATTATTTAGATTTATTTAATTAATATTTAAGTTAGGGGGGTGTTAGGGTTAGTGTTAGACTTAGGTTTAGGGGTTAATAATTTTATTATAGGTGGTGGCGGTATTGGGGGGGCAGGATAGGGGTTAATAGGTATTATGTAGGTGGCGGCGGGGTCCGGGAGCGGCGGTTTAGGGGTTAACATATTTAATATAGTTGCGGCGGGGGCTGGGAGCGGCGGTTTAGGGGTTAAACAATTTATTTAGTTGCGGCAGGGTCCGGGATCCGCAGGATAGGGGTTAATTAGTTTATGTAGGTGGCGGCGGTATAGGGGGCATCAGATTAGGGGTTAATATGTATAATGTAGGTTGCGGCGGGGTCCGGGAGCGGCGGTTTAGGGGGTAATAACTTTATTTAGTTGCGGCAGGGTGGGGGGGGGCAGATTAGGGGTGTTTAGACTCGGGGTACATGTTAGGGTGTTAGGTGTAGACATTTCCCATAGGAATCAATGGGATATCGGGCAGCAGCGAACATGAGCTTTCGCTATGCTAAGACTCCCATTCATTCCTATGGGATCTGCCGCCTCCAGGGCGGCGGATTGAAATCCAGGTACGCTGGCTCGGAATAGTGGCGAGCGTACCTGGTAGTAGTTTAATAACTACCAAAAGTACTCAGATTGTGCCGAACTTGCGTTTGGAACATCTGTAGTGACATAAGCATCGATCTGTGTCGGACTGAGTCCGGCGGATCGAAGCTTACATCAGTAGATTCTACTTTTGCCGGGCAGTAGGGCTTGATAACTAATGCGAATCAGCCTCGCCACAAATACACTGTGGAATTCCAGCGTATTTGCAGTTGACGGCTTGATAACTAGAGGCCCATATCTTCATAAAGATCTAAATACACTAGAAACTGTCCAAAGGATGGCTATTAAAATGACTAAAATGGTACACAATCTAAAATATAAAAAGTACAAAGAAAGATTCTATGACCTAAATATGTATGGTTTAGAAGAAGAAGAAAAAGAGGTGACATAGAAAACTTTAAATATATGAAGGGACTTGTCGTGTGGTATGGCTTTGAAGCAATCATTATGATTTATACCGCGATCATTATGTTCTATACCGCAACGATCCATTCCACTTTTAAAGACAGAAAAACAGTTTCACAAAACACATCAGAAATATGTAACAAAGTACACTAACACCCATAAACTGCACTATTAACCGCCAATCCTCTTGCATCACAACTAAGAAATAAACACATTAACCCCTAAACCGCCACCTGCCTGCATGGCATCTAATAAATAAACCTAATAACCTCTAAACAACCGTCCCCCCACATAGCCAACACTAAATAAACCTAATAACCCTTAAACCGCTACCCACCAACATCGCCAACACTAAATAAATGTATTAACCTCCCACATCGCAACTACCGAAATTATACTATTAACCGCTAAACATAACCCCCCTAACTTTAACATAATTAAAATACACCTAAATTAAAGTTACAATATACTAACTACCTATACACTATACAAATCAGTCAATATGATGTAAGCAGCTCTAATCCTATTGGCTGATTTGAATTTTTCAGCCAATTGGAATGCAAGGGTACCCCTATATGATGATGGATGAAGATGGAGCCGCCTGGATGAAGATGGATTGCCGGACTTCAGCAACGGTGAGTAACAATTTTGGGGTTAGTGTTTGTTTTTTGTTTTTTTTGGGGTGTTTTTTTTTAAGATTAGGGGGTTTTATTTTTTATGGGCTTAAAAAGAGCTGATTGCCCTTTTAAGGGCAATGCCCATACAAATCCCCTTTTCGGGGCAATGGGTAGATTAGAGTTTTTTTTGTTAGGTGTTTTTTATTTTTGGGTTTGGGGGTATGGGGGTTGTAATGTTAGGGGGTAATTTGTTTATTTTATTTGCATAAGAGTTGTTAACTTTAGGGCAATGCTTTTAAGGACTTTTGGTAGTTTATTTAGAGATTAGTTTTTTGTTTTTTTTGGGGGTGTTTTTTTTAACAGGGGGTATTAGAATAGGAATATTTTTTTTATTTTGGATAATTTTGTTTGTTATTTTCTGTAATGTTAGCTTTTTTATTTTGTGTAATTTTAGAGGTTTTCATTTTTTTGTAATGTTAGGTTTTATTATTTTTTGTAATGTTAGGTTTTGTTATTTTGTGTAATTTTAGAGGTTTTGCTTTTTTTTTTGTAATGTTAGGTTTTATTATTTTTTGTAATGTTAGTTTTTTTTATTTTTGGTATTTTTTATTTTTTTAAACAAGTAATGTTAGTTTTATTTTTAGTTAAACTTAGGTTTTATTTTTTTTACAGGTAAGTTTTTATTTATTTTAAGGTAGTTAGTATATTGTAACTTTAAAGATGGGTTTAGAGAGGAGAGCCAGTAAAGTCAAGGTCTGGTGTGTGTGTGAGGGATGTGTTCACACTAAGATGGAAGGAACCCTTTGTAAGGGCTATATTCCTATAGTTAGCTACAGAGACTGTAATGGCTATAAGACAATGTGAATGAAAGTCATCACACAATTTTAATACAAACACAAATTAAATCACTAAACATGGATCCATGGTACATAAAAACATATAAGCATAAAAACAATTTTAAAATAATAGTATGTAAAATTCCAAGGGGAATATATCCTTCCAAGAACAAAATGTCCCAAATATTGGTCACTGATAAAATGATATAGTAGTAGTACCGTTATATTGTTATGGGTATGAGAGTGGTACACAGAGAGTGGTAGATGTTGTTAGACTCACCTACCCTCTAGTCCATAATGAGTAAGTATACCCAGAATGGTGATACAAAAGACTGGTAGAGTAGTGTCTACCAATATAATAGATACAATATTAAACAGATAAAAATGCAACAGAACATATAAATCACATGTGAAGAGAAACAAAAATGAGAGAAGGTGATCAAAAAAATGAACTAGTGTGTACACAAGCTAGTGTTGATCAAAAAGTAATCTCAAAAATGTTGACACAAACGAGATGATTTGAGAAAATGCGAGTAACAGATCACACAGTGAGTGATGTGTGAAATGATAGGTGAAAAATGTGTAAAAACAAAGAAAAAGTGAAAAAATGTCAAATGCGAGATGTTACAGATAAATAAACAAATATATATTCCTAAAAGTGTCCCAATTATAAAAAATGAAATACAGAGTAAATGCAAACTATTGTCCATAAAAATCAGATAGTGATGACATTATGGCGATCCTGATAAAAAAGGTGTATCCAAAAAATGGTGAAGGTGAGTGGTTCCAATAAACAGTTCAAATCCTCCAATTAATCCAATAAATTAAACAGTTCCAAACCTTGATATCAAGGCAGAGATAAAAAATAAGAATAACAATGTGAGAAAAAAAGATGAAATAAAAATAGAAAGCTGGGAAATCCTCAAAACCTAAGGACAGAAAAAAATAATAACATAGTATAATATTGCTTAAAGGGACAGTCAACACCAGAATTTTTGTTGTTTAAAAAGATAGATAATCCCTTTATTACCCATTCCCCAGTTTTGCATAACCAACACTGTTATATTAATACACTTTTTACTGCTTTGACTATCTTGTATCTAAGCATCTTCTGACCGCCCCTAATCACATGACTTTTAGTTATTATCTATTGACTTGCAGTTTAGCCAATTAGTGCAGTGTCTGCCACAACTCACGGGCGTGATCACAATGCTATCTATATGGTTTACCTGAACTACTCTCCCCTGCTGTGAAAAGCAAATACAAAAGCATGTGATTAGAGGCGGCCTTCAAGGCCTTAGAAATTATCATATGAGCCTTTCTAGGTTTGCTCTCAACTAGAATACCAAGAGAACAAAGCAAAATTGTTGATAAAAGTAAATTGGAAAGTTGTTTAAAATTACATGCCCTATTTGAAAAATAAAAGTTTTTTTGGCCTTTACTGTCCCTTTAAGTATTGATAAATCAAGAAATATAGCTCACCATATAGTTGCCAACGCGTTTCGGCCCACAATGTTATTTTTTTCTGTCCTTAGGTTTTGAGGATTTCCCAGCTTTCTATTTTTATTTCATCTTTTTTTCTCACATTGTTATTCTTATTTTTTTATCTCTGCCTTTATATCAAGGTTTGGAACTGTTTAATTTATTGGATTAATTGGAGGATTTGAACTGTTTATTGGAACCACTCACCTTCACCATTTTTTGGATACACCTTTTTATCAGGATCGCCATAATGTCATCACTATCTGATTTTTATGGACAATAGTTTGCATTTACTCTGTATTTCATTTTTTATAATTGGGACACTTTTAGGAATATATATTTGTTTATTTATCTGTAACATCTCACATTTGACATTTTTTCACTTTTTCTTTGTTTTTACACATTTTTCACCTATCATTTCACACATCACTCACTGTGTGATCTGTTACTCGCATTTTCTCACATCATCTCGTTTGTGTCAACATTTTTGAGATGACTTTTTGATCAACACTAGCTTGTGTACACACTAGTTAATTTTTTTGATCACCTTCTCTCATTTTTGTTTCTCTTCACATGTGATTTATATGTTCTGTTGCATTTTTTTTCTGTTTAATATTGTATCTATTATATTGGTAGACACTACTCTACCAGTCTTTTGTATCACCATTCTGGGTATACTTACTCCTTATGGACTAGAGGGTAGGTGAGTCTAACAACATCTACCACTCTCTGTGTACCACTCTCATACCCATAACAATATAACGGTACTACTACTATATCATTTTATCAGTGACCAAGATTTGGGACATTTTGTTCTTGGAGGGATATATTCCCCTTGGAATTTTACATACTATTATTTTAAAATTGTTTTTATGCTTATATGTTTTTATGTACCATGGATCCATGTTTAGTGATTTAATTTGTGTTTGTATTAAAATTGTGTGATGACTTTCATTCACATTGTCTTATAGCCATTACAGTCTCTGTAGCTAACTATAGGAATATAGCCCTTACAAAGGGTTCCATCCATCTTAGTGTGAACACATCCCTCACACACACACCAGACCTTGACTTTACTGGCGCTCCTCTCTAAACCCATTTCTAACAGTATTTCTCTTTGTGGGTAGTGGGGGCCCACTCTAGATAGGAGCTATAGGTCCTTTAAGTGCTGTGAGTGTAATACTTCTCTGAGATCCCTATTGTAACTTTAAAGTTATGCAGGGTTAAGTTTAGGGTTTAATAGTTTAATTTAGGTAGTCTCGATGTGGGGGAATGGTAGTTTATGGGTTAATAGGCTTATTTTAGTAGTCATGATGTGGGGGAATGGCGGTTTAGGGGTTAATAGTTTTTTTAGTAGTCGCGATGTGGGGAACTGAGGTTTAGGAATTAATAGGTTTATTTTAGTAGTCGCGGTGTGGGGGATGGCGGTTTAGAGGTTAGTAGGATTATTTTAGTAGTCACAATGTGAGGGGATGGTGGTTTAGGGGATAATAGGTTTATGTTGTGTTTGCGATGTGGGGGGGTGACCGTTTAGGGGTAAATAGGTTTATTTAGTGTTGGCGATGTGGGGGGTGGGGGGCAGTTTAGGGGTTATAAGACTAGGGGCTTATGTTAGGGTGTTAGGTTTTTGTAAAACTTTCTTTTCTCCATGGGGAATGCGAAACTGCGATAGCGATTTTGCAATCGCAGGTGTTTTTTTCCAAAACATTTTCTCCATTGATCTCTATGGGGGAAAACGTGCATGAGCACATCAAGTCAGAACTTATTTTGTGTGGTTTGCGGCTTAATGCATCATACCGCATGAGAAAAGAATGTTTTGTGGTTACTTGTAATGGCGGCACAATGGAAATATCGGTACAGCCCCATTACATGGGGTGTGTACACAACAGGTTTACCGTACAACTTGTAATCCAGGCCAAAGACTGTAAAAAAATTAAAAAATGCCTGAGTATTTTTAAATAGATATATCTGTATATATCTATACCTGTATGTGTTTGTCAAGTTTTGTCTTGTCTCTTACAAGTTTGACATAATTGTTTTATTTAAACTAATTGTATCCATGGACAGCAATGCTGAATATGTTGTTGCTTCATAAATAAAGTATAATAATACCTATACAAAATCTCATATATATATGTGTGTGTGTGTTTGTGTGTGTATTTATAGATATACAATACTGTGCAACAGCCTTAGGCCACCAGCTTTGTTGTTTTAGCAAAGTTTTAATGACCATCCATATTTATTTTTCAGTCTCTTTATTAAGATACAAGCAGAAAATACAGAAAATACAGGAAATATGTAAACAAAATATATTCATAAAAAAAATTCAGAACAAAGTGGCATCTTCAGGCAAAAGTCAGTATTTAGTGTGACCTTTCTTGGCACTAAGCTCATCTTGAACTCTTTTGGGGAGACTGTACTGAAGTTTTATTAAGTAATCTTCTGGTATATTATACCAGGCTTCTTTCAGCACTTCCCAGAGTTCTTCTTTAGATTTAGGTTGTCTTTTATTTCTTTCTCTGTCCATACTGCCTCTATAATATTCTGTTCTGGACTCTGTGGAGGTCAGTCCATGACTGCCATTGTTTCATCAGTTTTTTTTCTCTCAAAATATGATTTCACTGCATTAGCAGTGTGCTTGGGATCGTTATCATGCTGAAAAATAAAACCATTCGACGCTTTCATGAAAGAATGGCATGATGGATTAAACCTGGTCTGTACTTTTTAGCATTCCTGATCCCATCAATTCAAACAATATCCCTAACACCTCTTGCAGAAATGCAGCCTCTAACCAGGACAGACCCTCCCCCATGTTTTACTAAAGGGCACAAACTTGTATTCGTCGCTCCATAATACTCTTTTCCACTGATCTTCATTCCAATATTTGTGAGCTTTAGCATATCTTAGCCTTTCACCCTGTTCCCCTTCCGAAAAAGTGGTTTCTTGGCTGCTACCCTTCCACAAAGATAATTCCCAATCAAGCCTCTGCGGACTGTAGAAAGGTCAATTTGGCATCCTGATGAAGTTGCCAGATACTGAGCCAGGACTGGACGTCTTCTGGTCTCTAAAAGAAGAAACTCTGAGAAACTTCTCATGAGATTTTGAAATGTTTCTTGTCCTTCCAGTCCTTTATTGTCCTTGACCTCTCCTGATTCTTCAAATTTCTTTATAACAGCTTGAATACCACATATTCGGCTAGATTACGAGTTTTGCGTTATGAGTAAAAAAGCAGCGTTAAGCCTCATAACGCTGCTTTTTTACTACCGCTGCTATTATGAGTCTTGTAGGTACAGCTGTCCCGCACACTTTTATGGCTGTACCGCAAATTAACGTACGCAATTTTCGTAAAGTCTTTTTTCAATGGGACTTCCATTGCGCCAGTATTACAAGCGGTACAGCCTATCCCGCAAGATTCATAACGCATGCTAAAGTCAGTAGTCATGAGTTTTACACTACAAAGCCGTAGCATTAAAACTCATAACTAAAGTGCTAAAAAGTACACTAACACCCATAAACTACCTATTAACCCATAAACCGAGGCTCTCCCGCATCACAAACACTAAAATAAAATTATTAACCCCTAATCTGCCGCTCCAGACATCGCTGCCACTAGAATAAATATATTAACCCCTAAACCGCCGCACTCCAGCCTCGCAAACACTATTTAAATATTATTAACCCCTAATCTGCTGTCCCTAACATCGCCGCCACCTACCTACATTTATTAACCCCTAATCTGCTGCCCCCAATGTCGCCGCCACTATACTAAATTTATTAACCCCTAAACCTAAGTCTAACCCTAACCCTAACACCCCCTAACAAATATAATTCAAATAAATTTAAAGAAAACCTACTATTATTACCTAAATAATTCCTATTTAAAACTAAATACTTACCTGTAAAATAAACCCTAAGCTAGCTACAATATAACTAATAGCTACATTGTATCTAGCTTAGGGTTTATTTTTATTTTACAGGCAAGTTTGTATTTATTTTAACTAGGTAGAATAGTTACTAAATAGTTATTAACTATTTACTAACTACCTAGCTAAAATAAATACAAATTTACCTGTAAAATAAAACCTAACCTTAGTTACACTAACACTTAACCTTACACTACAATTAAATAAATTACCTAAATTAAATACAATTACCTAAATTAAATACAAATACCTAAATTACAAAAAAACAAACATTAAATTACACAAAATAAAAAACAAATTACAAGATATTTAAACTAATTACACCTAATCTAATAGCCCTATCAAAATAAAAAAGCCCCCCGCCCAAAATAAAAAAAAACCCTAGCCTAAACTAAACTACCAATAGCCCTTAAAAGGGCCTTTTGCGGGGCATTGCTCCAAAGAAATCAGCTTTTTTACCTGTAAAAAAAATACAAACAACCCCCCAACAGTAAAACCCACCACCCTCACAACCAACCCCCAAATAAAACCCTAACTAAAAAAACCTAAGCTCCCCATTGCCCTGAAAAGGACATTTGTATGGGCATTGCCCTTAAAAGGGCATTTAGCTCTATTGCTGCCCAAACCCTAATCTAAAACTAAAACACACCCAATAAACCCTTAAAAAAACCTAACACTAACCCCTGAAGATCCACTTACAGTTTTGAAGAGCCGACATCCATCCTCAACAAAGCCGGGAGAAGTCCTCAACAAAGTGGCAAGAAGTCCTCAACAAAGCCAGGAGATGTCTTCATCGAATCTGGGAGAAGTGGTCCTCCAGACGGGCAGAAGTCTTCATCCAGATGGCATCTTCTATCTTCATCCATCCGGCGCGGAGCGGTTCCATCTTCAAGACATCCGGCGCAAGCATCCTCTTCTTCCGACGACTCCCGACCAATGAAGGTTCCTTTAAGTGACATCATCCAAGATGGCGTCCCTTAGATTCTGATTGTCTGATAGAATTCTATGAGCCAATCGGGATTGAACTTCAATCCCCTTGGTTGATCCAATCAGCCAATAGGATTGCGCTCACATTCTATTGGCTGTTCCAATCAGCCAATAGAATGCGAGCTCAATCCGAGCTAGATACAATCTAGATACAATGTAACTATTAGTTATATTGTAGTTAGGTTAGGGTTTATTTTACAGGCAAGTATTTAGTTTTAAATAGGAATTATTTTGTTATTTATAGTAGGTTTTATTTAGATTTATTTTAATTATATTTTTGTTAGTGGGTGTTAGGGTTAGACTCAGGTTTAGGGGTAAATAACTTTAGTATAGTGTCGGCGATGTTGGGGGCAGCAGATTAGAGGTTAATAAATGTAGGTAGGTGGCAGAGATGTTAGCGGTGGCAGATTAGGGGTTAATAATATTTAAATAGTGTTTGAGATTCGGGAGTGTGGCAGTTTAGGGGTTAATATGTTTATTATAGTGGCGACAATCTCCGGAGCGGCAGATTAGGGGTTTATAAGTATAATGTAGGTGTTGGCGATGTCGGGGCGGCAGATTAGGGGTTAATAGGTGTAAGATTAGGGTGTTTAGACTCAGGGTTTATGTTAGGGTGTTAGATGTAAACATAAAATGTGTTTCCCCATAGGAATCAATGAGGCTTTACGCTGTTTTTTTGCAGGTGTTAGGCTTTTTTTCAGCCAGCTCTCCCCATTGATGTCTATGGGAAAATCGTGCACGAGTACGTACAACCAGCTCACCGCTGGTATTGAAGTGCGGTCTGGAGCACAATTTTTCTCTATACTCACTTCTTGTCTTTTAACGCCGGGTTTATAAAAACCTCTAATACCAGCGCTGTAGGTAAGTGAGAGTTGACAATAACGTGCAAGTTAGCACCGCACCGGTCTTACCGCAAAACTCGTAATATAGCCGATTGAGTATCAAGTTTTTTTGCTGATGATTTCCCTTTGAGAGTGGCCTTGATGATGCAAAAGTATGATTTTATGTCTGTCAAATTCTGTGAATTCTTTAGCATTTTGAATGGAATAATGTGATTGAAAGTTGGTCTTATTAGCAAGCTTATAGATAATAAAACAGAAAATTGGACTGCGCTAGCAAATCTAATGGGTTAAACCAACAGAAAAAATGGGCTTCTCTCCAAACCCAAAAGAGAAATTACTAGGAGAGTGTTAGATAGCTCTGATTCCTAAAAAATAAAGAACCTGGACTATCAAGTATCTGTGGCGCGAAAAGAAGCTGAAAACTCACTAATAATATAGCCCCTTTAAAAGGAGGTATATAACTTCATAGTATTGTATTAAACCAATTAGAAAATAAATAATAGTAATATGGCAGATATATAGTAAGCAAATTTTAATATATTCAAATGTAAATAGAATATATATGACTTAGTCATCAGCACAGTAATAAAGAGTTAAACATTACTGCAGTTAAACAAGAAACAATTCATACATCAATGCATATAAAAAAACATAAATTCATACATATAAAAACATAAACATAAACAGAGATACAACCATCACGTATGTATCAATAGATATATGATGCCAACATGATGTTTTGGAGCATCAGGGAATGTGTAGCAAATGTATATCGTATAATGTCGCTCCTTAAAGCAATTCGCTCATGCTACTTTCCTGAAAGCACATCACGGTTTGCAAACAGAAACAAGACAGGATTGATTTCCTAGGAGAAGACAAGAAGAGAACAACTTGTCACCAGCGGAATACAGTTAAAACATAAAGGCGTCCAATTTTACTTACACCGGAGGGTGTGTGTGTTTGATCCTCAGAAGTTGATTAGGAGCATCCCACGCTCAAAGGATAATTTCTCCTCTGGGTTCCCGCAGTCGGCGGTTACGGCAATATAAATTGGTACAGCAGCTGTAGTCCACGCTCTAACTACGGATCGCTAGAGCGGTAAATATCAGGAGCAACGCGCTTCAGCTGTTCAACAGCCTTAACCTTTCTCAAGCTCTAACTTGCTATTGACTGTAAGCTCTTAATATAGGGATACCATAAGCATTTCTTGAAGTGATATTACAAAACGGCTTTTGGCGAAAATAAATTCTTAAAGTTTAAATGTATTTTCGCCAAAATGTATTTTCGCCAAAAGCCGTTTTGTAATATCACTTTAAGAAATGCTTATGGTATCCCTATATTAAGAGCTTAGAGTCAATAGCAAGTTAGAGCTTGAGAAAGGCTGTTGAACAGCTGAAACGCGTTGCTCCTGAATTTGATCGCTCTAGCGAACCGTAATTAGAGCGTGGACTACAGCTGCTGTACCAATTTGTATTACGGTAACCGCTGACTGTGGGAACCCAGAGGAGAAAGTATCCTTCGAGTGTGGGACTCTCCTAATCAACTGCTAAGGATCAAACACACACACCCTCTGGTGTAAGTAAAATTGGACGCCTTTATGTTTTAACTGTGTTCCGCTGGTGACAAGTTGTTCTCTTCTTGTCTTCTCCTAGGAAATCAATCCTGTCTTGTTTCCGATTGGAAACCCTGATGTGCTTTCAGGAAAGTAGCATGAGCGATTTGCTTTAAGGAGCAACATTATACGATATACATTTGCTACACATTCCCTGAAGCTCCAAAACATCATGTTGGCATCATATATCTATTGATACATACATGATGGTTGTATCTCTGTTTACGTTTATGTTTTTATATGTATGAATTTATGTTTTTTTTATATGCATTGATGTATGAATTTTTAACTCTTTATTATTGTGCTGATGACTAAGTCATCTATATTCTATTTACATTTGAATATATTAAAATTTGCTTACTATATATCTGCCATATTACTATTACTTAATAGCAAGCTTCCAATGAATTAAACTCATAACACATGTGTATGTAATACTCAAGCATGTCTTGCACAAACCTGGTGTAATAGACCTTTTTCACAGCAGTCATTTGACATGAAATAGTAGGACAAATACAGGTGTAAGCAATGACATTAAATGGTTCGATTCCATTTAGGTTTATGAGAGCCAGGTTCCTGCTATTGCTCAAGTGAAAGGGGAGGTCACACTAAATACTTGCCGCTTTAGCCTATATAAGCAGTTTTTTCTTTTTTTTCCCTCATTTTTTTAATACTGCATACAAATATACTGTATTTTTTTAGTTGTATTTTAATAAAGAGACTGAGAAATAATTATATATGGCCATTATAGCATTGCTAAAACAACAAGTCTAATGGTGGCCTAATATTTTTGCACAGTACTATATATTTTACCAATAAAAAACATCGAATATATATATAAATATATAATATATATATATATATATATATATATATATATATATATATATATTTGTGAATACATAGAACATATTCTTCTATGTGAAGAACATTGGAATGTGAAATATTCATGCAAAATGCTTCCTCTAGCAAAGTTAATACGCAAGCGGGAACGTAAAGTACTGCTCCACTTGTAATCTAGAACTAATTAGGTCATGGGGAGAACATATTTAACAATAAATATAAGTTTAGTCCATTTTGTTGTTTGTTAATGAGCTACAAACAAAACAAAAACGTTCTGCTTTTATGCTTGTGTGAGGTTATGTCCCTATAAAGCCATAGAGCTGTGCGCTTACTAGTCAGTGATAAGTTGTTTCTATGGGTGACCTTAACACAACCATCAGCTTCCTGTTAGTTCTTTAACTAAGCCCCGTCTATCATTTGGCATTGTGGGTGAAACGATCAGGATCGTAGGCATTGGATCTCTTTTTTTTAAATCATTTATTTATACAGGCCATCAGAGTGGAAAAAAAGAAAACAAGAAAAATAGAAAGATTTAAACATATTGAAACAATTCGAGTGCCACGCAGGGCCTCATCTTGATAAAAAAAAAAACATAGGAGATTAATACATCCAATAGTACATAGCTTTGACAGCTTGTACCATGTCTAACCACTATTATCTGAAAAATACAAAATAAAAATACAGCATTGGATCTCTGATGTACATGTGACCAAACCCGGAAGTGAGCACGCAGCCAGACCACGCCACAGCAATTCGGCGTGTGAAACACAGTTTGGTACAGCAATTTGCGATTGAGCATAACAACAAGGCTCCTACTCCTATAAGAAATCAAGTGTCAGTGCAGCAACTAGCGGATTCTAACAGCGGACGCTCTCTGGTTCAGATAAGTGTACTAACATTTGTGACATATTGGAATGTGACTGAACTCTTTTGCAAATCCGCAGTATGTGGAGGGTCAGCCTGGTCTGACTCTGGTTACTTGTCACGCTGGTTTGCTGCTTTTGATTGCTCTCTGCAGTTTTGTCAACATTCCTGCTATCTGCCTCGCAAATTTGTTTGCAGCTTTGCTATTACTCATCACTCTTGCCTGCTTATGGATGTTTGCAATTTTTCTGCTAAAGGCAATACCGCTATATGTGGAGGGTTAACCTGGATTGACTCTGATTGCATCTTTAGCACCATTGAATATTAAGATTCTGCTTCATTGCTAACAATTTCATTGCTACAATTTTACTTGTATAATTGCATGCACTATTCTGTGATTGCTGGCATTTCATTATTGTATGTGTACTTGAATTTCTTTCAGAGCACCTTGTATTACTTAGATCCCTATTATTTTCCCTGTCTGGTATTGATCCCTTGCGCAGTCTTGGGTACCGTGTACAGCCTGGGTGTAGTAATATATTAGGTAGCTTTGAATGGCATACATGTTATTTTGCATTCCAAGATGTGCACATCTCCAGGGTATAATATTGTCTCATGTACTTGAGCTATTTTCTAAATTTTGATGTTATGATTATATACACTTATGCAGCTGTTTGCTAATTTTTCTGATATGACAATATACATTTATGTAGCTATTTGCTTTTTTGGGAACTAAGGTATTTCATTATTAAACCACTTTTTGCTTATTGTGATTGTGCTGGTCAGAGACTTTTTTCTTAATTTTTGAGCTAAATTTCAATTTTAGAAGAGTCCTTGATTCCCGATCTGTTTTGGTCCATTAATTTGTTTGGCCCTTGTTCTCTTCTTATAGTTTGTTGAAAAAATAAATATATATATATATATATATATATATATATTTGTGAATACATAGAACATATTCTTCTATGTGAAGAACATTGGAATGTGAAATATTCATGCAAAATGCTTCCTCTAGCAGAGTTAATACGCAAGCGGGAGCGTAAAGTACTGCTCCACTTGTAATCTAGCACTAATTAGGTCATGGGGAGAACATATTTAACAATAAATATAAGTTTAGTCCATTTTGTTGTTTGTTAATGAGCTACAAACAAAACAAAAAACGTTCTGCTTTTATGCTTGTGTGGGGTTATGTCCCTATAAAGCCATAGAGCTGTGCGCTTACTAGTCAGTGATAAGTTGTTTCTATGGGTGACCTTAACACAACCATCAGCTTCCTTTTAGTTCTTTAAATCATTCCTTTTCATGAAAAAAAAATATGCTCAACTTTTAGCAAGTTTAAAAATAGTTTCATATCTGTTTAACTAAGCTGCTCTTTGCAATTATTCTATAAAAGATAGTACAAAATAATCAAAAGGAGAATGTGCTTTGTTAAACTATTATGACATGCAACATTAATTTGCCATTACCATAAGTCATTTGTAAATTGTTAGCACACATTTAATTGAACTATTCAGCCACAAATATAATATAGGTAGTGTTGTTGTATATATGGTACACAATTTAGTGATTGGACACTGAGAATATAAAGAAATAAAAAAAATTCCAATGTCATAAAACAAGTATTTTTACTGCTAGGATTTTGCTAATTGCATTTTTCACATCTCTGTTTCTTAGACTGTATATAAAAGGGTTCAACATGGGTATTATGAGTGTGAAAAAAACAGACCCTGAAAGATCATGGTCTTTATACTTGGAATTAGGTTTTAAATACATGAACATAATGCTTCCATAGTATAACACAACAGATATCACATGTGAGGTACAAGTAGAGAAAGTTCTGTATCTAACACCAGTGGAACTCATTTTAAAGACAACAGACAATATACAGAGGTATGACAGAAGAATGGTTATAAGGCAAAATATGGTAATGGAGCCAGTGAAAGCAAACAACAGGATCTCATTGGTAGCTGTGTTTTGGCAAGAGAGCTTCAAGAGTGGATGGATATCACAAAAGAAATGGTGAATATCAGGCTTGCAGTAATCAATGCTAAAGGTGGCAACTGTATGGACGAGAGAGTGAAGAACGCCAATGATATGTGATATTGTTACTAGAGTAAGACAAAACCTATTGGTCATGATGACTGAATAACTCAGGGGGCTACAAATGGCAACATACCTGTCATATGCCATAAATACAAGGAGAAAACATTCTGAGGTTCCAAAAGTCACTCCAAAAAACAATTGTACTGAGCACTCTATAAGGGAGATACTGGAAGACTTCATCAACAAATTAGCTAACATATTAGGACAAATGGAAGAAGAGAAACAGGCATCAACTAAGGATAGATTAAAGAGAAATAAGTACATGGCTACATAAAGCTGAGGAGAGATCCATATAATAAAGGCTATACCAATATTACCAAAGACTGTAAGAAAGTATACAAATGAAAACAACACAAAGAGAGGCAACTTAAGCTCAATATTCTCAGTAAGTCCAAAAAGGACAAATTCAGAAACCACAGTCCTGTTCCTCTTATCCATTTTATTCATCAGATCATGACCATAGCACAGAGATTAATTCAGTCTCAAAACATCAGTCCAGATTCATGATGTTGCTGAGGAGCCTCATTATAAAAGCAAGATATTGTTCAAAATCCATTGTGCATTGCTTCCCCTACCTTTTCAAGTGTTTTATTAGTAGACGTTCCTGCCTTTAATATCTATAGCTGTGCAATGTACCCAGTACATGAGATCTTGCACATCAAGGGTCCAATGATCTAAAGCTCTCAATTATGGAAAGATGATCTAAGAAGCCTTGTCAGTACTGTGATGTCCCTCAAAAAAATATAGAAAAGCAACTTGAGAGCTATTTATCTTGCTATGAATGATTCTGGAGGTGGAGAGACAGTATAGTAGAATGCTCAAAAAAAAAAACAACCCAAAGATTTTGTGAAATTTATCTCCACGTTGGTGAGTCTTTGATCATTAGGCCCCAAATGAGAATCATTAGAAATGTGAAAAAGCAATAATTACATTCACAACACTTAGGAAACTTACACAAAAATGTTTATGTGAATGTTTGTGATTCAATCGCTGGGTAGAATGAATGGAGTCTGCAGGGTTTGATCCAGTACTCAGAATTCTTAAAGTTTCTATTGCTCCTGTGAAGTATCCTGTCTTACATTTGGGTCTCACTATTTCAAAGCTGAAGAGGTTGTCTCATTTTCATTTTTGCTTTGTTGAGGCAAGTTTTTTTCCACAAGATATTAGTTTTTAATGAGCAGGTTTTATTATATCTAAGCCATTCACTTTTGAAAGAGTTGAAATTCTACAATAAATAATAATAAAGGAATATGGACAATTAAAAAAATATTTTTACACATTTAAATTAAATATTAACAAATCAATTTTCATATGAACCAAACAAGATGTTAATGTATTCATAACATTTTCATACTCTGCCTGTATTTCAATTTATTGCAGTACTACACAAAAGTTTTGTGATTACAAGTTTTTTTTGTTTTATTTGACATGTAAACAGAGTATGCGCAAACACGTTAATACTAACAAAAAAGGTAAGCACTTAACATTTACCGTTTTCAATATTATAAAAAGATGCTGGAATTGGTTTTCTGGTGGTTTGGAATAGAAGTTCTCCCCACACAAGGTGTTATTGTGTCACAAATGCATTGTGATTAGTGGTAACTGCATGATCTTTCATACTCCTCTGACACGATACCTACGCAGATGTTCCCGTACTGCTGAGCGGCAGTGGAGAAAATATAGGAGTTCAGCTGATTTTCAACAGTACAAATTTATCTTGAACTCCTACTACTCTGCCCTTAATTTCCATAAGCAACACTACTTCTCTACTCTTATCTCTAATCTTTCTTCAAACCCAAAACGTTTGTTCTCCACTTTCAATACTCTTCTCCGCCCTGCCCCACCTCCTAATACAACTTCTCTGTCAGCTCAAAACTTTGCCAACCACTTCAATAACAAAATCAACTCCATCAGAAATGAAATCAGCTCTCAACATAATTCCATTCCCTCACCCCCTCAAATGCTCTCAATCAACCACAACCCACATAAACTGAAACTTAGCTCATTCTCCCCTGTTACTGAGGAAGAAGTTTCGGCACTTATACTGCGCTCTCACCTCACTACCTGTCCCCTTGACCCTACCCCCTCACAGCTACTCCCCTCCCTCTCTGCCACCCTTACCCCTATACTCACACACACTTTCAACCTCTCCTTCAGCACCGGTATATTTCCCTCATCGCTGAAACATGCACTGGTCACACCTATCCTCAAAAAACTTTCCCTTGATCCTACCTCCCCATCCAACTACCGCCCTATTTCCCTCCTCCCTCTTGCATCAAAGCTTCTCGAAAAACTAGCTTATGCACGCCTTTCCCATTTCCTTACAATAAACTCCCTCCTTGACCCATTGCAATCTGGATTTCGTCCCCATCACTCCACAGAAACAGCAATTGTTAAGGTTACCAACGACCTACTTACAGCAAAATCAAAAGGCCACTTCTCTCTGCTTATTCTCCTTGATCTGTCCGCAGCCTTTGACACTGATGACCACCCTCTATTGCTCCAAACCCTCCAATCCTTCAGCATATGTGACAGAGCCCTCTCGTGGCTCTCTTCCTACCTGTCAAACCGTACCTTTAGTGTAGCCTTCTCTGGGGCCTCCTCTGCCCCGTCACCACTTTCTGTCGGAGTACCGCAAGGCTCTGTCCTCGGTCCCCTTCTCTTCTCAATCTACACGTCATCACTAGGTTCCCTAATAAAGTCCCATGGTTTACATATAATTTGTATGCCGACGACACCCAAATCTACTTCTCTGCACCAGACCTTTCTCCTTCCTTGCTAACCCGTGTCACTAACTGTCTTTCTCACATCTCCAACTGGATGTCCTCTCACTACCTCAAGCTAAATCTCTCCAAGACTGAGCTCCTTATTTTCCCCACTTCTTCAAAACTCTCCACCCCAATCTCTCTATAACTGTCGACAACTCCATCATTACCCCTACCCCGCATGCCCGATGTCTTGGGGTCACATTTGACTCAGATCTTTCTTTCACTCCTCACATTCAGTCCTTAGCTAAAGCCTGCCGCTTCCACCTTAAAAACATCTCTAAAATTAGACACTTCCTTACACAAGACACAACTAAGATTTTAATCCACTCTCTCATCCTCTCCCGCCTCGATTACTGCAACTATGTCCTCTCTGGTCTCCCCACCTACCGCCTAGCTCCTTTACAATCCTTAATGAATGCCTCTGCCAGACTCATCTTACTTACAAGTCGCTCTTCATCTACTGCACCTCTCTGCCAATCTCTTCACTGGCTTCCTCTTGCCTCTAGGATCAAACACAAAATTCTCACTCTGACATACAAAGCCCTCAACTGCACTGCTCCCCCCTATATCTCAGATCTTGTCTCCAGATACTCTCCTTCCCGTCCCCTTCTCTCTGCTCAAGACCTCCTACTCTCCTCCTCTCTTGTCACCTCATCACACTCCCATTTACAGGACTTCTCCAGACTGGCTCCCATCTTGTGGAACTCTCTGCCTCGCTCCACAAGACTCTCTTCTAGTTTTAAAAGCTTCAAGTGCTCCCTAAAGACTCTACTGTTCAGGGATGCATACAACTTACGCTAACCTTACTTGATACCAGTTCCTCTCCTCCATTGCTATCCCCTGAAACCCCTAGCACGTAAGCTTAAGAGTCCAGCTGTTTGTTGATCACCTTCTCAAGAGCTGACTACAACAGTGCAACTCTTGGCAGGGCCCTCTACCCATTTGATCCCTATAACTGGGGTTTTTTTGTACTCCACCTTTGTTAATAGTGCTGCGGAATCTGTTGGCGCTCTACAAATAACCGATAATAATAATAATAATAATCTTTAATAAATTAGAATGGCTTTGAATTGTAAAACCCTGCAAAAAGCCCTGACATGGGAAGCAATATTTGTTGTTTAACCCTATGGTAATAAATCCTAATAAAAGTATGTACTAATTTGCTAATACAGATTTTTATTCATATACTGTAAGCAGCAGGTTGATTATGGGTAGGCTGATCTAATATGCAAGAATAGTAATCTCAATGGTGAATAAGCAAATATAATTTATATTAATATTAAGTATATTTAAATTGTTAACAAAGATTTGGAAATATTCAAATTAATATTCTGTTTAATTATATATACAACCATAAATATTAAGTAGGTATAATGTTAAAAATACCAGAATTTATTGGGTATACTGAGATATATTAACAATATTCCAAATGTGTATATTAAAGGGACTGTCAAGGCCAAAATAAACTTTCATGATTCAAATAGGGCATGTAATGTTCAACAACTTTCCATTTTACTTTTATCACCAATTTTGCTTTGTTCTTTTCGTATTCTTAGTTGAAAGCTAAACCTAGGAGGTTCATATGCTAATCTCTTAGGCCTAGATTTAGAGTTCTGCGGTAGCCGTCAAAACCAGCGTTAGAGGCTCCTAACGCTGGTTTTGGCCGCCCGCTGGTATTTGGAGTCAGTCAGGAAAGGGTCTAACGCTCACTTTTCAGCCGCGACTTTTCCATACCGCAGATCCCCCTACGCCATTTGCGTAGCCTATCTTTTCAATGGGATCTTCCTAACGCTGGTATTTAGAGTCGTTTCTGCAGTGAGCGTTAGAGCTCTAACGACAAAATTCCAGCCGCCTGAAAATAGCAGGAGTTAAGAGCTTTCTGGCTAACGCCGGTTTATAAAGCTCTTAACTACTGTACCCTAAAGTACACTAACACCCATAAACTACCTATGTACCCCTAAACCGAGGTCCCCCCACATCGCCGCCACTCGATTAAAATTTTTAACCCCTAATCTGCCGACCGCCACCTACGTTATCCTTATGTACCCCTAATCTGCTGCCCCTAACCCCGCCGACCCCTATATTATATTTATTAACCCCTAACTTGCCCCACACAACGTCGCCGCAAGCTACTTAAAATAATTAACCCCTAATCTTCCGACCGCAAATCGCCGCCACCTACGTTATCCCTATGTACCCCTAATCTGATACCCCTAACATCGCCGACCCCTATATTATATTTATTAACCCCTAATCTGCCCCCCTCAACGTCGCCGACACCTAACTTCAATTATTAACCCCTAATCTGCCGACCGGAGCTCACCGCTATTCTAATAAATGTATTAACCCCTAAAGCTAAGTCTAACCCTAACACTAACACCCCCTAAGTTAAATATAAGTTTTATCTAACGAAATTAATTAACTCTTATTAAATAACTTATTCCTATTTAAAGCTAAATACTTACCTGTAAAATAAATCCTAATATAGCTACAATATAAATTATAATTATATTATAGCTATTTTAGGATTAATATTTATTTTACACTCAACTTTGTAATTATTTTAACCAGGTACAATAGCTATTAAATAGTTAAGAACTATTTAATAGTTACCTAGTTAAAATAATAACAAATTTACCTGTAAAATAAATCCTAACCTAAGATATAATTAAACCTAACACTACCCTATCAATAAAATAATTAAATAAACTACCTACAATTACCTACAATTAACCTAACACTACACTATCAATAAATTAATTAAACACAATTCCTACAAATAAATACAATTAAATAAACTAGCTAAAGTACAAAAAATAAAAAAGAACTAAGTTACAGAAAATAAAAAAATATTTACAAACATAATAAAAATATTACAACAATTTTAAACTAATTACACCTACTCTAAGCCCCCTAATAAAATAACAAAGCCCCCCAAAATAAAAAATTCCCTACCCTATTCTAAATTAAAAAAGTTACAAGCTCTTTTACCTTACCAGCCCTGAACAGGGCCCTTTGCGGGGCATGCCCCAAGAATTTCAGCTCTTTTGCCTGTAAAAAAAACCATACAATACCCCCCCCCCAACATTACAACCCACCACCCACAGACCCCTAATCTAACCCAAACCCCCCTTAAATAAACCTAACACTAATCCCCTGAAGATCTTCCTACCTTGTCTTCACCATCCAGGTATCACCGATCCGTCCTGGCTCCAAGATCTTCATCCAACCCAAGCGGGGGTTGGCGATCCATAATCCGGTGCTCCAAAGTCTTCCTCCTATCCGGCAAGAAGAGGACATCCGGACCGGCAACCATCAGCCAATCAGATTGAGCTCGCATTCTATTGGCTGATCGGAACAGCCAATAGAATGCGAGCTCAATCTGATTGGCTGATTGGATCAGCCAATCGGATTGAACTTGATTCTGATTGGCTGATTCCATCAGCCAATCAGAAAATTCCTACCTTAATTCCGATTGGCTGATAGAATCCTATCAGCCAATCAGAATTCGAGGGACGCCATCTTGGATGACGTCCCTTAAAGGAACCGTCATTAGTCGGGAGACATCGGAAGAAGAGGATGGATCCGCGTCGCCTGCTTCAAGATGGACCCGCTCCGCACCGGATGGAAGAAGATCGAAGATGCCGCTTGGAGAAGATGTTTGCCGGTCCGGATGTCCTCTTCTTGCCGGATAGGAGGAAGACTTTGGAGCACCGGATTATGGATCGCCAACCCCCGCTTGGGTTGGATGAAGATCTTGGAGCCAGGACGGATCGGTGATACCTGGATGGTGAAGACAAGGTAGGAAGATCTTCAGGGGATTAGTGTTAGGTTTATTTAAGGGGGGTTTGGGTTAGATTAGGGGTATGTGGGTGGTGGGTTGTAATGTTGGGGGGGGGTATTGTATGTTTTTTTTTACAGGCAAAAGAGCTGAAATTCTTGGGGCATGCCCCGCAAAGGGCCCTGTTCAGGGCTGGTAAGGTAAAAGAGCTTGTAACTTTTTTAATTTAGAATAGGGTAGGGAATTTTTTATTTTGGGGGGCTTTGTTATTTTATTAGGGGGCTTAGAGTAGGTGTAATTAGTTTAAAATTGTTGTAATATTTTTATTATGTTTGTAAATATTTTTTTATTTTCTGTAACTTAGTTCTTTTTTATTTTTTGTACTTTAGCTAGTTTATTTAATTGTATTTATTTGTAGGAATTGTGTTTAATTAATTTATTGATAGTGTAGTGTTAGGTTAATTGTAGGTAATTGTAGGTAGTTTATTTAATTATTTTATTGATAGGGTAGTGTTAGGTTTAATTATATCTTAGGTTAGGATTTATTTTACAGGTAAATTTGTTATTATTTTAACTAGGTAACTATTAAATAGTTCTTAACTATTTAATAGCTATTGTACCTGGTTAAAATAATTACAAAGTTGCCTGTAAAATAAATATTAATCCTAAAATAGCTATAATATAATTATAATTTATATTGTAGCTATATTAGGATTTATTTTACAGGTAAGTATTTAGCTTTAAATAGGAATAAGTTATTTAATAAGAGTTAATTTATTTCGTTAGATAAAAATTATATTTAACTTAGGGGGGTGTTAGTGTTAGGGTTAGACTTAGCTTTAGGGGTTAATACATTTATTAGAATAGCGGTGAGCTCCGATCGGAAGTTTAGGGGTTAATAATTGAAGGTAGGTGTCGGCGATGTTAGGGAGGGCAGATTAGGGGTTAATACTATTTATGATAGGGTTAGTGAGGCGGATTAGGGGTTAATAACTTTATTATAGTAGCGCTCAGGTCCGCTCGGCAGATTAGGGGTTAATAAGTGTAGGTAGGTGTCGGCGACGTTGTGGGGGGCAGATTAGGGGTTAATAAATATAACATAGGGGTCGGCGATGTTAGGGCAGCAGATTAGGGGTACATAGGGATAACGTAGGTTGCGGCGGTTTACGGAGCGGCAGATTAGGGGTTAAAAATAATATACAGGAGTCAGCGATAGCGGGGGCGGCAGAATAGGGGTTAATAAGTGTAAGGTTAGGGGTGTTTAGACTCGGGGTACATGTTAGAGTGTTAGGTGCAGACGTAGGAAGTGTTTCCCCATAGGAAACAATGGGGCTGCGTTAGGAGCTGAACGCTGCTGTTTTGCAGGTGTTAGGTTTTTTTTCAGCTCAAACAGCCCCCTTGTTTCCTATGGGGGAATCGTGCACGAGCACGTTTTTGAGGCCGGCCGCGTCCGTAAGCAACTCTGGTATCGAGAGTTGCATTTGCGGTAAAAATGCTCTACGCTCCTTTTTTGGAGCCTAACGCAGCATTTGTTTTAACTCTCGATACCAGAGTTAAATTTATGGTGCGGCCAGAAAAAAGCCCGCGGAGCGTTAACAGCCCTTTTACCGCCGAACTCCAAATCTAGGCCTTAGACCTTGAAGGCACCACTTATCTAAATGCATTTTGACAGTTTTTAACCACTAGAGGGTGTTGGCTACAATGCAAGTCTGTCAAAAGAACTGAAATAAGGTGGCAGTTTGCAGAGGCTTAGATACAAGGTAATTAGAGAGGTAAAACCTGTATTATTATAACTATGTTGGTTGTGCAAAACTGGGGAATTGTTAATTAAGGGATTCTCTATATTTTAAAACAACAAAAATTCTAGTGTTGACTGTCCCTTTAAGCTAGCTGTAAAAGATGGCAAAAAAAGAATTATTCAGTGATGCCAACATTTAAGTTCATATAAAAGTTTTCTTGACATTACACACATTGGCCTCCATTGACTAAGCTGCAGATGCAACTTTGGAGCACATGAGTTTTAGTCTCACTCATGCAAACCTTCTTTCTAACCTCTCCGCAACCTCAGAGATGGTCGAGTTTTGAAGGACATTAAAGTCAAACTTAAAATTTCATTGAAACAGAGCATGCATTTAAATTTCTTTTACTTCTATTATCAAATTTGTTTCATTCTCTTGGTATCCTTTTGTGAAGAGTAAACCTAGGAAGTTTAAGGAGCAACAATGCACAACTGGGAGCTAGTTGAACACCTTGAGTGAGACAATAACAAGATACATATGTGTGCAACCACCTATCTATAAAAATGATGAATAGATCTTAAAGAGTCTAGACAATGAATACAAATACACCTCTAAAATGTAATCTGTGGCCATTTCAGATTGTCTTGCACATATGCAACACATATAATTATTCCAAATTGTCTTGAAGTACTTGTGAACCATGTCAAAAAAGTATTAAATGGTCTTGAAAACCTGTTGAAAAGTCTTAATAAAAGAGATTGTAATCACTTAACGTTTTGGTTTCATGTTAGTGGGACAGGTTTCATGGTTCAGAAAAAACATACAATTTCAAACAGTTTTCCAATTTACTTCTATAATTCTCTTGATATTGTTTGTTGAAAGAGCAGCAATGCATTACTGGGAGATAGCTAAACACTTTAGGCAAACCAATCACAAGAGGTTTATATATGAAGTCACTAATCAGTAGCTAGCTCCCAGTAGAGCATTGTTGCTCCTGAGTTTACCTAGGTATGCTTTTCAAAAAAGGATACCAAGGGATCAAAGCAAATTAAATAATATAGAGCTTTTTTCAGCCAGCTGAATGCTCTGAAAAGCAATGGAAAACACAAGATTGTGATTGCGTTGAAACAAAAAGTGCCCTTTTTTGCCAAAAATTTGCTGGAAAAAAAAAATTGTCTGATAGATTAGAATCAACCCAAAACTGTTAGCTATAACAAGCTGATCTTTAGTCATTGCCAAAGGTTTACTGATATAAAAATAACAGGAGCTCTTCCATTACTCACGGACAGGGCCGCCACCAGAAATTTTGGGGCCCCTGACTTAACCATTGATCAGGGCCCCCTCCTTTGACATGTGCAATTTTTGACCAAGTGACTAAAACGTATATTCACTTTAATCTTAAGTGTCTATTTAAACTTGGAAATGTTGTAAAGGTAGTAACATACACTGAAACACACTCACACATAAGGATTCGCATATAGACAATCTAGCAAACACGCAAAGAAACTCAGACACAGACATCCAAACAGACACTTAGCACTTGTTTACATTGACCTGACAAGTAATGAGGTAAACTACAGTTTTGTAAAAAAAAAAAGGAGATTTAGAAAACAAAATATGGAGTTCTGATTATCTTTTTGTAAAGGAAGATGCCAACTAAATGATGACAACAGCATGCAGTGTCTGAAATGAAGGGCCCTGAACTGCCTAAACAATAATTTTAAGGTTAAATGGTAGATTGGTGACTTCCGGAAAGGTCTTATTAGTCTCAAAGTCTGTAGAAAGATGTGAATAATCAGTAGTAAGGTCAAAATGTCCTAGAAAGGAATAGACAATGGACACACACACACACACAAACTCAAACTTGCACATACACCCAAGGAAACACCGACAGAGGCAGCCTTAGAAAACACACACAGACATACACACACACAGAGACACCCACAGAAAACACATAGAGACATACATACACACCCTCACTGAGACATCCACAGAAAACACACAAAGACATACACACACCCTCACAGAGACACCCACAGAAAATACACACCCTCACAGAGACATCCACAGAAAACACAGACATACATACACACACACTCACAGAGACATCCACAGAAAACACAGACATACACACCCACCCTCACAGAGGCATCCAGAGAAAATACACAAAGACAAACACATTTCCACCCTCATAGAGACACCCATAGGAAAAGCTCAAAGACATATGCACACACCCTCACAGACATCCACAGAAAATGCACAAAGACATACACACCCACCCTCACAGATATACCAACAGAAAAAAAATACAGACACACTCATAGAGACACAAACCAAAGCACAAAGACATAAACACAGACCCCCACAGAAACACTCACAGGAGGAAACATTTATGCACCTTGCATCCCCTAAATCAACAGTGTTTGACATGCATGATAACAAAAATGCAGACATTTAGAGATCACTTTTTAAAGAATCATATTTGTAAATGGGCAAACAAAAATAATTCTGTGAATTCAAAATTGTACATTAATGATCTGGGTAGATGGCTAGATGAAGAAAAGTACTTTTAAAAGGTTGACATATGTTTGTTTGATATTTTCCCATTTTTCCCCAACCAAGAGCACCACTTCAAATATAGTGTACAAATGTTCCCATCTGTCAGCTGTACTTGTGGATTTTGAAAATGCTGTACCCTATATGGTCTTGGTGGAACCATAAGCTGTGGTACTCATACCATTAGATCTGGTTAAATGCAGGATTTAAGCTTGTTGGTATGCATTTCAAAATTAAGTCAGCTGTAGAGTAAACTGAACAGTTTTAAGTTAACCTGTCTCATTTCCAACACTGAGCGATCTTAGGCTGAGAGTATAACATGTTATGCAGATGTAAAAATCTTAGATGAAATGCCTCCTTGTATCTGGAAAGTCCTTGCATAAAGGGGCAGTAAACTGGAATGTAATATATATAATTTGTGTATTGAGGAGGAGACATTTCTGCATGGTTTTAAATATAGAATTTCTACAGCATTGTCAAATAATCATAAATACACTGTTGCTAAAAAAAAATTGTTTTTATGGACCCCTGGCCCCACCATACAACTACTACCACACTGAAGTTACAATCTTAAATTGCACAAATAAATAAAAAACATTTGCTAAGTAATTCCTACCTCCTCTGCAAATGAAAGTGATCAGCCGTCTGACTCAGGCACACACTCTACAAACAAAGTGCCAAGTCTGTCTCACACTGTGCATAGTGGTTTAGTGCACACTCAGAAATCCTCTCAAATGCTAATACTTTACTCCTTGTAATAACATTTCCCATGCTTAATTAGCACTCTGCTGTAGTACCCACTGGTGGCTGTCAAAATTTAATTTTTTTTTTTTTTTTAGTTCTTGCCTCATGGGGCCCCCCTAGCCCATTGGGCCCCTGACAGGAGTCACCCCTGTCACCCCCTGATGGTGGCCCTGCTCACGGAGCCAACTTATACATCTCTAGGAAACCAGTCCTTATTACTCTAACCTCTTTTCATTTAGCCTTGCAGACTAGGGAACACAGGATGTGTGTCTAACTCTCTGCAGCCTCACTCAATCAAACACCCTTTTTCCCCCCAACAGTGTTTTGTTACAACTACCCCAGTGTAACTTCCTAAGTGCAACTACCTGAGCCGCATGCTGCTACTTATGCTTCTTAAATTAGTTCCTGACATAATCATTTCTTGCTTTTTGTTAATGCAATAAACAGATGTGATTGAGCAAACAACTATCTGAAATGAAAGGAAGATTGAATAGTATGTTAAATTCACATAACATACTGCATATACTGATAAAATTGCCTACTACTTTGCATTTAAAAAACTATTTAATTTACAAAAGGTTTGATTAAAATCCTTTAGCAAAATTTAATATATTGATTTTAAACAAAAAAAAAATTTCAATTAAAGTCTAGAGGTAATTTTATAGATAAATCATTTGGTAAACTTTTCTACAGGATTCTTATCAATCCCAAAGTTATTAAAATGATCTTAATAACAAAGAATCTTACAACTAGATACCATTTATCAATTTAGTACTGGTTAACATCTCCACTGTACACATTTTTCCCCAGTAATCTTAAAAGTCTTAATTTTAAATTCTGATGCATGATTTTTGTAAATAATGGTAATTGTTGCAATCTATATTTAAGCTGGTTGAGCACTTTACGTGAAATGTTGTTTTTCATTATCTTATATCTTTTGAATGGCTCACTACTTTCTGGAGTTAACATCAAACCTTGAAAATTAAAGAAATTGTTACAATACTTTTTGCGATATTTAGATGTTTTCAATGTTAGCAAATAAAAAAATATATATTTATGCAAAGCTACCAAAAAAATACAAAATAAACACTACTGTTGTTTTCTATAGCATATTTAACAACTTTTTACATTATTCTGTTATCCATTAACAGATCAAAATGATTTATTTCATATATTTTTTTTGCATAAAAGCAAATATATACATTTTGTTTTTAATTTTTTTTTAGCTTTTGTAGCTATAAACAGACTTACCGTTGTATTGTATGATTTTCTTCTTTTTTGCTATGAGAAGACCTTAAGAGTTGCAGTAGTTTTTCTGTTGTATGAATTATGTTGTAATAATTAAACTCTGACTTATTTTATGTTACTGATTTTATACATATCTATTGTGCACATGACCCAGTAGGTTTAGTCTTAAGGGACATATTTACTAGAAATGTTACAAACATCCTATCATTTAGGTCCTTAATTATAAATGATATCATAGATATAATGATCTATTTGAGCCAAAAATTCTCTCTCTCCATTTTTTTTGTTTTTGATCTTGAGAAGTTGTCTAACTTCACAATGTGTCAATGTATATGTTATTAGAACAGTGACTGTAGTGGTTGCCTATGACTTACAAGATATAATAATTTAAGGTCAAACATCGAGAAAAGAATGAGATAACACTTATTCCAATTTATTCACAACCCCCCTAATATCTTGGATTAGGACAATAAAACAGCTGTATTTTTCAAACCTCCAGAAAAATAAGCAGCTTTTTTACATGATATTTGGACTTTTTCTAATTCAACCATCCTGAATGCTTGAAAACCCATTTCATTATAATTTCTTTATATGAACCCCTTAATGACATGGATACACCTTGCATGTCACATGTCCTTAAAGTGATTGTAAACTTTAATTATATAATGCCCAGTATCAAAAAATAATCATTTTGTGCCCCACGAGCTGGATGCCAAAGGGGGCACGCAATGATTGGAGGAAGTTGGATTTGTCATCTATATGCCAAAAAGCAGGAGATGTGGGCGGGGGATCGGCGTTATGTTTACCATAATGCAAAAGGTAAGTATTTTTTTAAAAATAAGCATCTTTGTAAACTTTAATTAATTAAAGTGCCCCTGTTTTTAAAAATATATATTTTTTTAAAAAAAGAATTTTTTATTAAATATCAAATTCAACATACACAATAAAACAAAAGCAACATTTTGCATGGACCATAAAACATCCGTCGCAATAGTATACAGAGTTACATGAAAATGGCATGCTGATACAAGAATTAGCCATAATATTTAAATAAAGGTTATACAAATATGGTATGTCATAAAATGATTAAATAAACAATTACACATTCTTTAGTGGTCTTATCCAGAGTAAGCTATTGTGGTCTGAAGTCCATTGAAATAAATAGTGTTCGATGAAAATGATCTCTAAGTAGGTGGTTATCAACCATTGGGCCAACAAGAATGGATAGAGTAGTGAACAGGTGTTAAGCGAACAGAGGAAAGAGGGTGACTGTGTGAGGGAAAAGAGAGAGAAAGAAGAAAAAAAAAAAGAAAAAAAGGGGGCAGATTGAAATATACCTTGTCGAATAGGTTATCTTATTTGTTCAACCAAGCGTCCCATATCAGCCAGCAGGTGTCCATCTGATCAATCAAGTTATAAAAATATCTCTCTATTATTGCCATGTAGCCAATGACATTTTTAATTTCAGAAAGGTTTGGGGGCTCTGGAGATTTCCAGGATTGCACTATACATAACTTAGTGGCCATGAAAATGTATACCAGTAGTCTCCTCGACGCCAATGTTATATTTCCTGCCATTATATGGAAAATAGCATTAATAGGCATTATCTGAGTCGTTAATTGCAGAGAATTGCACATGTTGCTAACTTCTCTCCAGAGGGAAGCTATTTTCGGGCACTCCCACCATATGTGGTCTGTCCCTTCAGCTCCACATTCTCGCCAGCATAGGTGTGAAGATCCTGGATACATTTTGGCTAGTCTTACAGGGGTTATGTGCCATTTCAACAGGACCTTAATATAGACTTCCAGCATTGTGACACAGTGTATAGTCTGTTTCGTAAGGGAAATAGCAACGTCCCAGTCTTGATCTAAAATGTTGATGCCCACTTCCCTGATCCATTCCTTATACTGCCAGGGTATCACCTTGGTAAGATCTGATCTGAATAGATTGTAATGCAATGTGAGCGGTTTAGAGTGCTTAGAACTCCATCCGGCTTCCCATGGAGTGAGATTTCTAACAGAAGTAGTGAGAAACCCCATGCCCTCAGAAAACTCAGAACTCTCATGGATTCAAATGGGAACCAGTGGGGAATTGGACTAAACCTGACTTGTATCGTTGGAAGGTCTAGATTTAGATATTGATCAAAGAAATCTCAGATTATGGAGTATCCTCTTAATCTCCAGTCACCTGAGTGAATATTATTAAGGTCCCAAAATAGACCCACTGTACTATGTATCGGAGAGGGATGCGGGTCAATTAGTAATCGACTTCTAAGGGATTCCCACATTATCAAGTTATTTTTCACCATAACATTATGTAGATAGGGTTTTAGTTCTTTACTATTAGGGATACAGATAAGGTTACCAATTCCAGCTCTTCTGGTATCTCCGAGGCCTCTAAGAGGTATCAGCCTGCTCTATCATCTTTATTGCTCCATGCAGTAATATGAGATAGCCTTGCTGCTTCATAGTACGTGAAAATATTAGGTGCGGCTATCCCCCCTCGGGGGAATGGTCTATGCAGTGTATTATAGGCTATCCTGTGCATCTTATGTTGCCATATATAGTTAGCGAAAAGTTTATGTATCTGAAACAGAGTGGATTTTGGAACATTAAGTGGAATGCATCTAAATATGTGCAGAACCTTCGGGATCAAAGACATTTTAACAGAAGCTACTCTGCCTAACCAGGATAGCTCTCTAAAGTCCCACTTTTTAGTCAAGAATCGAAGGTTGCGAAATAGTAAACTATAGATGTCTCGAACAATCTGATCAGGGTCAGCACTTAAAATTATACCCAAGTGCTTAAGATTTTGTGTGGACCAAGAAAATGAGTAGAGGGATTGGAGCCGTAATAAAGTGGTTTGATCAATCTGTATAGGGTATCCCTCCAACTTAGTATAATTGATTTTATAATAACTCAATTCTTCAAAGTGGTGAATCATGTTAAAAATTGCGGGTATGGAAGTTGGTGACGTTAGGAGCAGGGTCACATTATCTGTGAAAAGGACTATCTTTTCTGGAGGCGATGAGATGAGAATCCCATTAATCAAGTCCAATTGTCTGATTTTCTGAGCGAAAGGTTCCATTGCCAGTGCGAATATAAGCGGCGAAAGGGGGAAGCCTTGCCTAGTTCCATTATGAATTGGAAATTCAGGAGAGCAAAATCTCATGCCCTTCACTCTCACGTATGGGGCTGAGTATAAAGGCCTAATCGCTGTAATGAAGGATTCAGGGAACTTAAAAGAGTGAAGGACTTCCCAGATATAATCCCACCTGACCCTGTCGAAGGCTTTTTCAGCGTCCAATGACAGGGCCACCATAGGGATGTCTAGTCTGTTCGCCTCTGTGAAAACTGAGATCAATCTTCTTGTGTTATCAGGTCCTTGCCTACCTAACGTAAATCTGACTTGGTCGTGATGTAGTATTGTGGGGAGTAGATGGACAATTCTATTGGCAATTAACTTTGAATAAAGCTTAGTATCTAGGGTAATAAGGGAGATTGGACAATAATTACTACATTCTGTTGGATCTTTTCCTGGCTTAGGGATGGGAATAATAGTTGCTTCTAGAAGTTCTCTACGAATCTCTCCCAATTCCCTAATTTCATTAAAGAGGTTCTTCAATATTCCTATAAATTACGGTTTCAATTTCTTATAGAATGTCCCTGTGAAGCCATCTGGTCCAGGGGCTTTGATGTTCTGTATCTACTTCAGGACATTCTCAATCTCTCTGGATGAGAATGGTTGTGTTAGTATGTCCCTGTCGGTCTCTACCAGCTGTGGTAAGTTTAGGGATTTCAAGAAGTCCGATATGTCTTGAACTGTGGCCGATTTGGGGCACTCATGCGCCTCTATGTTATACAATTTGGAATAAAATTCTGCAAACATAGATCCGATATCTGCAGGGGTAACTGCCATCCGACCTTCATGGGAAATGAAGGGGATACGCGCCGCTGCTGCTCTTTGTCATAGCTTTTTTGCTAAAAGCGAGTCCGCTTTATTGCTCTTGGAGTACAGAAGCTGTCTAAACCGCATTGCGGCTTCTTGGACTCTTTCAGTTGCTCGTTCTTTAATAAGGGACTTAAGGCAAAAGATTTCCTCTTAAAAAGGGGTTGGTTGGGATTGATTTTGTTCTGTCTATCTGCACTGCGGATATCGCACATTAATTTACCAAGGGGTCCCCCTTTATCTTTTTTGGTTTTAGCCAGTTTGCTAATACAGAAGCCTCGAATGTATGTTTTAAACGCGCCCCATCTAGTCTGTTGGGAGGTGTCTACCTCTGAATTGTGTCGGAAAAAGTCAGCGGTTGCCTCCTGTATAGACCCCTGGAATAATGGGTCTGTCCAAAGGAAATGCGTAAATTTCCAACTGGGTCTAGATGTAAGAGCTGTATTACTAGGTAATGTGATGGAGACCACATCATGGTCTGACCATGAACAGGGAGATATCTTAGCTGTACGGACATCATTTAGTGTCCAAGAATCCACAAAGAAATAATCTATCCGAGAATATGATCTATGTGTCGGGGATAGATAGGAATAATTATTTTCTGAAGGGTGTAATGACTGCCAGACAAATTAACAGGGGCATCACCAGAACCCGAAAATTTCTTATCTACCTCTGGGTCCCACACTAGATTGAAGTCTCCTCCTATGAGGATAGTTCCTTGTTTAATTTTGTCGACCAAAGCAAAGGTCTTTCTAAGAAATTTTAGTTGTCCCTGATTGGGAGCATAAATATTAACTAGAGTATGCGTGTGGTTATTTAGCTTGCATACTACCATTACATATCACCCCTCTACATCATGTTCTGTATGTAGGCATTGGAATGAAAGATGTCGATTGATCAGAATCGCATCCCCTTGACTTTTGTTCACATAGGACGCTGAGTATATACAAGGGAATATCGGAGTTTTAAGTCTCAGTTCCTCACCATCTACCCAATGGGTCTCTTGGAGGAAGCCAATGTCAGTTTTTAGCGATAACAAATAATTACCTAAAAGGCTTCTTTTTGTTGGAGAATTTTAAAAAAAAGAGGGGGAAGGAGAGGGGTGAGAGGGGGGAAAGGAGGGGAAAGTATTGAAATAGGGAAAAGGATGAAAGCTAGAGGTGAAGAAGAGGGTGAAGAAATATAGGGCTCGAGATATATAAAAAAATTAAAAAAAGGGGGGGGAGAGAGGCCCAAAAGTGCAGCCAACCAAGGCAAACAAAGTTCAATCAAAGTAAGCTATTATTAATTTTTCTAGAAGTCCTAGTATAAATATAATGTATATAGCAGCTTAATGACATTCATGAAAAAAGGAAAGAATAAATATTTAAGTAGGATTCTAAAGGATTTATTTTCCACCGCTTATGAAGTAAGCTCAAAGGTGTAAAATGTAGGAAAGGGCGTTTCAGGTGTTCTGTAATTAAAACATTTAATAAAAGGGTTAGGGAAGAAGGGAATCCCCTATCAGGTTAGAAAGGTAGATCAGGGATTGTCAAGTAATGTTTAACCAAGATAAAGGGGATGGAGAAAGTGGAGGGGATGGAGGGGGGCTAGACCTATTGAGGTATGAGAGTTTCGATCTTGTATATAAGGATCACTAGGTGTGATAATATATACAGGTATACCTCGCTCATACAGCGGGTTAGGGACCGGAGCCTCGCTGTAAAGTGAAAACTGCCTTAAAGTGAAACAATGCAGTTTGAGCTTTCTTTTCACTTGCCAGTGTGTTTACAAACTTGAAAACATGTTTGAACTAACAAATATTATGGGTGCAATAGGGCTACGTTTAGTTTAACACTAGCACAGCACAGTATTCAATTAGTATTTAATAAATACTGTACCTATAAAATAGTGACAATTACTGTAGTACAATTTGCCAGACTATAACACTGAGACACAGATTGCACTGTATTAATGTAAACAGAGTGAACTAAGCATAACAAATGGTGCCAGTCACTTTTCTCGCAATCTCAGGAAGATTACAGCACTTTTTCAAAATCCTTAGAGGTTGAACTTCAACTCCACAAAGCGCTGTATTAGCGAAGCGCTGTAAAGTGAAGCGCTGTAAAGCGCGGTATACCTATAATAGAGACTGTGGGTTAGTAATAATATAAGGCATGAGGGCCTATCTCCCTGAGGGGCCAATCTGTAAGATTAAACTAGAGAAAGTAAATGTTGTCTCGTGAAAGAATCAGAAATAATGGGAGTCGTGCTAGGAAGCATAATTAAATTGTGTCATGTCTCTCCCCTTTACGGATAGGAAACAGTCAACTTCATCAGAAATAATGGGAGTCGTGTATTGACTAATGGGTGGGGGGTTGAGAGAATTTCCTTTGCTGCTTGTTCTGAAACACAACCTTGGAATAATAAAATCAACCGAGAGGGCAAATAAAACATTTTACAACCATATAGCAATAGCAGAAAAATAATTAGTGAAGACTAAACATATAGGTCAAGAAAAAAACATAACTTCATAATTCAACATAAGGTAGTATAGTTTCTGAGTACCATCGAAATTCCCCTTAGTATGCTAAGGGTGGCATCTAGAATGTTACATACTAATCATTAGACATGTGCACGGCAAAAAAATTTGGTTCGTTTTCGGTTCGGATCGATTCTGACTTTTCGAATTTCGGTTCGGATCGAATCGGATTCGGCAAAATTTGAATAAATTCGTTTCGGATTTATTCGGATCCGAATAAATTCGTTTCGGATTTATTCGGATTCGGCTGAATTCGGTTCTATTCGGTTCCGAAATTCGGTATGTTTTAGTACACTAACACTGCCGCCGCCTACATTATAGCTATTAACCCCTAATCTGCTGTCCCTAACACCGCCGACCCCTACATTATAGTTATTAACCCCTAATCTGCCCCCCCAATGTCGCCGCAATCTAACTACAAGTATTAACCCCTAATCTGCCGACCCGATATCGCCGCCGCCTAAATTATAGCTATTAACCCCTAATCTGCTGTCCCTAACACCTCCGACCCCTACATTATAGTTATTAACCCCTAATCTACCCCCCCCCAACGTCGCCACAATCTAACTACAAGTATTAACCCCTAATCTGCCGACCGCAAATCGCCGCCACTATAATAAATGTATTAACCCCTAAACCGCCGCACTCCCGCCTCGCAAACACTATAATACATTTTATTAACCCCTAATCTGCCCTCCCTAACATCGCCGCCACCTACCTACAATTATTAACCCCTAATCTCCCGCCCCCAACGTCGCCGCTATAATAAGGTTATTAACCCCTAAACCTAAGTCTAACCCTAACACTAACACCCCTAACTTAAATATAATTTAAATAAAACGAAATAAATTTACTATAGTTAAATAAATGAATCCTATTTAAAACTAAATACTTACCTGTAAAATAAACCCTAATGTAGCTACAATATAACTAATAGTTACATTGTAGCTATTTTAGGATTTATATTTATTTTACAGGCAACTTTGTATTTATTTTAACTAGGTACAATAGTTATTAAATAGTTAATAACTATTTAATAACTACCTAGCTAAAATAAATACAAATTTACCTGTAAAATAAATCCTAACCTAAGTTACAATTACACCTAACACTACACTATCATTACATTAATTAAATAAATGAATCCTATTTAAAACTAAATACTTACCTGTAAAATAAACCCTAATATAGCTGCAATATAACTAATAGTTACATTGTAGCTATTTTAGGATTTATATTTATTTTACAGGCAAATTTGTATTTATTTTAACTAGGTACAATAGTTATTAAATAGTTAATAACTATTTAATAACTACCTAGCTAAAATAAATACAAATTTACCTGTAAAATAAATCCTAACCTAAGTTACAATTACACCTAACACTACACTATCATTACATTAATTAAATAAATGAATCCTATTTAAAACTAAATACTTACCTGTAAAATAAACCCTAATATAGCTGCAATATAACTAATAGTTACATTTTAGCTATTTTAGCATTTATATTTATTTTACAGGCAACTTTGTATTTATTTTAACTAGGTACAATAGCTATTAAATAGTTATTGACTAATTAATAGCTACCTAGTTAAAATAATTACAAAATTACCTGTAAAATAAATCCTAACCTAAGTTACAATTAAACCTAACACTACACTATCATTAAATAAATTAACTACAAGTACCTACAATTATCTACAATTAAATAAACTAAAGTACAAAAAAACCCCACTAAATTACTAAAAAAAACAAACACTAAATTACAAAAAAAAAAAAAATATTACAAGAATTTTAAACTAATTACACCTAATCTAAGCCCCCTAATAAAATAACAAAGCCCCCCAAAATAAAAAAAAATGCCCTATCCTATACTAAATTACAAAAGTTAACAGCTCTATTACCTTACCAACCCTTAAAAGGGCCTTTTGCGGGGCATGCCCCAAAGAAAACAGCTCTTTTGCCTGTAAAAAAAAACACAATACCCCCCCCCACATTGCAACCCACCACCCACATACCCCTACTCTAACCCAACACCCCCTTAAATAAACCTAACACTACCCCCCTGAAGATCTCCCTACCTTGAGTCGTGTTCACCCAGCCGGGCCGAAGTCTTCATCCGATGGGGCAGAAGAGTACATCCAGACCGGCAGAAGTCTTCATCCAAGCGGGGCAAGAAGAGGTCTTCCATCCATCATACAAGTACCAAAATACAAACAAACACTAAATTACCAAAAATAATAAAATATTACAATAATTTTAAACTAATTACACCTAATCTAAGCCCCCTACTAGCTATTAATATAGCTACAATATAACTAATAGTTACATTGTAGCTATTTTAGGATTTATATTTATTTTACAGGCAACTTTGTATTTATTTTAACTAGGTACAATAGTTATCAAATAGTTAATAACTATTTAATAACTACCTAGCTAAAATAAATACAAATTTACCTGTAAAATAAATCCTAACCTAAGTTACAATTACACCTAACACTACACTATCATTAAATTAATTAAATAAATGAATCCTATATAAAACTAAAGACTTACCTGTAAAATAAACCCTAATATAGCTGCAATATAACTAATAGTTACATTGTAGCTATTTTAGCATTTATATTTATTTTACAGGCAACTTTGTATTTATTTTAACTAGGTTCAATAGCTATTAAATAGATATTGACTATTTAATAGCTACCTAGTTAAAATAATTACAAAATTAACTGTAAAATAAATCCTAACCTAAGTTACAATTAAACCTAACACTACACTATCATTAAATAAATTAACTACAAGTACCTACAATTAAATACAATTAAATAAACTAAACTAAAGTACAAAAAAACCCCCACTAAATTACAAAAAATAAAAAAATATTACAAGAATTTTAAACTAATTACACCTAATCTAAGCCCCCTAATAAAATAACAAAGCCCCCCAAAATAAATAAAATGCCCTACCCTATACTAAATTACAAAAGTTAACAGCTCTATTACCTTACCAGCCCTTAAAAGGGCCTTTTGCGGGGGCATGCCCCAAAGAAAACAGCTCTTTTGCCTGTAAAAAAAAAACACAATACCCCCCCCACATTACAACCCACCACCCACATACCCCTACTCTAACCCAAACCCGCCTTAAATAAACCTAACACTACCCCCCTGAAGATCTCCCTACCTTGAGTCGTGTTCACCCAGCCGGGCCGAAGTCTTCATCCGATGGGGCAGAAGAGAACATCCAGACCAGCAGAAGTCTTCATCCAAGCGGGGCAAGAAGAGGTCTTCCATCCATCAGAAAAGTACCAAAAAACAAACAAACACTAAATTACCAAAAATAATAAAATATTACAATAATTTTAAACTAATTACACCTAATCTAAGCCCCCTACTAGCTATTAATATAGCTACAATATAACTAATAGTTACATTGTAGCTATTTTAGGATTTATATTTATTTTACAGGCAACTTTGTATTTATTTTAACTAGGTACAATAGTTATTAAATATTTAATAACTATTTAATAACTACCTAGCTAAAATAAATACAAATTTACCTGTAAAATAAATCATAACCTAAGTTACAATTACACCTAACACTACACTATCATTAAATTAATTAAATAAATGAATCCTATATAAAACTAAAGACTTACCTGTAAAATAAACCCTAATATAGCTGCAATATAACTAATAGTTACATTGTAGCTATTTTAGCATTTATATTTATTTTACAGGCAACTTTGTATTTATTTTAACTAGGTTCAATAGCTATTAAATAGATATTGACTATTTAATAGCTACCTAGTTAAAATAATTACAAAATTACCTGTAAAATAAATCCTAACCTAAGTTACAATTAAACCTAACACTACACTATCATTAAATAAATTAACTACAAGTACCTACAATTAAATACAATTAAATAAACTAAACTAAAGTACAAAAAACCCCCCACTAAATTACAAAAAATAAAAAAATATTACAAGAATTTTAAACTAATTACACCTAATCTAAGCCCCCTAATAAAATAACAAAGCCCCCCAAAATAAAAAAAATGCCCTACCCTATACTAAATTACAAAAGTTAACAGCTCTATTACCTTACCAGCCCTTAAAAGGGCCTTTTGCGGGGGCATGCCCCAAAGAAAACAGCTCTTTTGCCTGTAAAAAAAAAACACAATACCCCCCCACATTACAACCCACCACCCACATACCCCTACTCTAACCCAAACCCGCCTTAAATAAACCTAACACTACCCCCCTGAAGATCTCCCTACCTTGAGTCGTGTTCACCCAGCCGGGCCGAAGTCTTCATCCGATGGGGCAGAAGAGAACATCCAGACCGGCAGAAGTCTTCATCCAAGCGGGGCAAGAAGAGGTCTTCCATCCATCAGAAAAGTACCAAAAAACAAACAAACACTAAATTACCAAAAATAATAAAATATTACAATAATTTTAAACTAATTACACCTAATCTAAGCCCCCTACTAGCTATTAATATAGCTACAATATAACTAATAGTTACATTGTAGCTATTTTAGGATTTATATTTATTTTACAGGCAACTTTGTATTTATTTTAACTAGGTACAATAGTTATTAAATATTTAATAACTATTTAATAACTACCTAGCTAAAATAAATACAAATTTACCTGTAAAATAAATCCTAACCTAAGTTACAATTACACCTAACACTACACTATCATTACATTAATTAAATAAATGAATCCTATTTAAAACTAAATACTTACCTGTAAAATAAACCCTAATATAGCTACAATATAACTAATAATTACATTGTAGCTATTTTAGCATTTATATTTATTTTACAGGCAACTTTGTATTTATTTTAACTAGGTAAAATAGCTATTAAATAGATATTTACTGTTTAACAGCTACCTAGTTAAAATAATTACAAAATTACCTGTAAAATAAATCCTAACCTAAGTTACAATTAAACCTAACACTACACTATCATGAAATAAATTAACTACAAGTACCTACAATTAAATACAATGAAATAAACTAAACTAAAGTACGAAAAAACAAACACTAAATTACAAAAAATAAAAAAATATTACAAGAATTTTAAACTAATTACACCTTATCTAAGCCCCCTAATAAAATAACAAAGCCCCCCAAAATAAAAAAAAATGCCCTACCCTATACTAAATTACAAAAGTTAACAGCTCTATTACCTTACCAGCCCTTAAAAGGGACTTTTGCGGGGGCATGCCCCAAAGAAAACAGCTCTTTTGCCTGTAAAAAAAACACAATACCCCCCCCCCCACATTACAACCCACCACCCACATACCCCTACTCTAACCCAAACCCCCCTTAAATAAACCTAACACTACCCCCCTGAAGATCTCCCTACCGTGTCTTCACCCAGCGGGCCGAAGTCTTCATCCGATGGGGCAGAAGAGGACATCCAGACCGGCAGAAGTCTTCATCCAAGTGGGGCAAGAAGAGGTCTTCCATCCATCAGAAGTCTTGATCCAGGCGGCATCTTCTCTGTTCATCCATCCAGAGCGGAGCGGCAGCATCCTGAAGAGACATCCGACGCAGAGCATCCTCTTCTTTCTTGATCCGACGACTCAATGACTGTAACTTTAAGTGACGTCATCCAAGATGGCGTCCCTTGAATTCCGATTGGCTGATAGGATTCTATCAGCTAATCGGAATTAAGGTAGGAAAAATCTGATTGGCTGATTCAATCAGCCAATCAGATTCAAGTTCAATCCGATTGGCTGATCCAATCAGCCAATCAGATTGACCTCGCATTCTATTGGCTGATCGGAACAGCCAATAGAATGTGAGGTCAATCTGATTGGCTGATTGGATCAGCCAATCGGATTGAACTTGAATCTGATTGGCTGATTCCATCAGCCAATCAGAATATTCCTACCTTAATTCCGATTGGCTGATAGAATCCTATCAGCCAATCGGAATTCAAGGGACGCCATCTTGGATGACGTCACTTAAAGGTACAGTTATTGAGTCGTCGGATCAAGAAAGAAGAGGATGCTCTGCGTCGGATGTCTCTTCAGGATGCTGCCGCTCCGCTCCAGATGGATGAACAGAGAAGATGTCGCCTGGATCAAGACTTCTGATGGATGGAAGACCTCTTCTTGCCCCGCTTGGATGAAGACTTCTGCCGGTCTGGATGTCCTCTTCTGCCCCATCGGATGAAGACTTCGGCCCGCTGGGTGAAGACACAGTAAGGAGATCTTCAGGGGGTAGTGTTAGGTTTATTTAAGGGGGGTTTGGGTTAGAGTAGGGGTATGTTGGTGGTGGGTTGTAATGTGGGGGGGGGTATTGTATTTTTTTTTACAGGCAAAAGAGCTGTTTTCTTTGGGGCATGCCCCCGCAAAAGGCCCTTTTAAGGGCTGGTAAGGTAATAGAGCTGTTAACTTTTGTAATTTAGTATAGGGTAGGGCATTTTTTTATTTTGGGGGGCTTTGTTATTTTATTAGGGGGCTTAGATTAGGTGTAATTAGTTTAAAATTCTTGTAATTTTTTTTATTTTTTGTAATTTAGTGTTTGTTTTTTTGCACTTTAGTTTAGTTTATTTAATTGTATTTAATTGTAGGTACTTGTAGTTAATTTATTTAATGTATTTCATGATAGTGTAGTGTTAGGTTTAATTGTAACTTAGGTTAGGATTTATTTTACAGGTAATTTTGTAATTATTTTAACTAGGTAGCTATTAAACAGTACATATCTATTTAATAGCTATTGTACCTAGTTAAAATAAATACAAAGTTGCCTGTAAAATAAATATAAATCCTAAAATAGCTACAATGTAACTATTAGTTATATTGTAGCTATATTAGGGTTTATTTTACAGGTAAGTATTTAGTTTTAAATAGGATTCATTTGTTTAATTAATTTAATGATAGTGTAGTGTTAGGTGTAATTGTAACTTAGGTTAGGATTTATTTTGCAGGTAAATTTGTATTTATTTTAGCTAGGTAGTTATTAAATAGTTATTAACTATTTAATAACTATTGTACCTAGTTAAAATAAATACAAAGTTGCCTGTAAAATAAATATAAATCCTAAAATAGCTACAATGTAACTATTAGTTGTAGCTATATTAATAGCTAGTAGGGGGCTTAGATTAGGTGTAATTAGTTTAAAATTATTGTAATATTTTATTATTTTTGGTAATTTAGTGTTTGTTTGTTTTTTGGTACTTTTCTGATAGATGGAAGACATCTTCTTGCCCCGCTTGGATGAAGACTTCTGCGGGTCTGGATGTCCTCTTCTGCCCCATCGGATGAAGACTTCGGCCCGGCTGGGTGAACACAACTCAAGGTAGGGAGATCTTCAGGGGGGTAGTGTTAGGTTTATTTAAGGGGGGTTTGGGTTAGAGTAGGGGTATGTGGGTGGTGGGTTGTAATGTGGGGGGGGGGGGTATTGTGCTTTTTTTTACAGGCAAAAGAGCTGTTTTCTTTGGGGCATGCCCCCGCAAAAGGCCCTTTTAAGGGCTGGTAAGGTAATAGAGCTGTTAACTTTTGTAATTTAGTATAGGGTAGGGCATTTTTTTATTTTGGGGGGCTTTGTTATTTTATTAGGGGGCTTAGATTAGGTGTAATTAGTTTAAAAATCTTGTAATATTTTTTTATTTTTTGTAATTTAGTGGGTTTTTTTTTGTACTTTAGTTTAGTTTATTTAATTGTATTTAATTGTAGGTACTTGTAGTTAATTTATTTAATGATAGTGTAGTGTTAGGTTTAATTGTAACTTAGGTTAGGATTTATTTTACAGTTAATTTTGTAATTATTTTAACTAGGTAGCTATTAAATAGTCAATATCTATTTAATAGCTATTGAACCTAGTTAAAATAAATACAAAGTTGCCTGTAAAATAAATATAAATGCTAAAATAGCTACAATGTAACTATTAGTTATATTGCAGCTATATTAGGGTTTATTTTACAGGTAAGTATTTAGTTTTAAATAGGATTCATTTATTTAATTAATTTAATGATAGTGTAGTGTTAGGTGTAATTGTAACTTAGGTTATGATTTATTTTACAGGTAAATTTGTATTTATTTTAGCTAGGTAGTTATTAAATAGTTATTAACTATTTAATAACTATTTACGTAGTGAAAATAAATACAAAGTTGCCTGTAAAATAAATATAAATCCTAAAATAGCTACAATGTAACTATTAGTTATATTGTAGCTATATTAATAGCTAGTAGGGGGCTTAGATTAGGTGTAATTAGTTTAAAATTATTGTAATATTTTATTATTTTTGGTAATTTAGTGTTTGTTTGTATTTTGGTACTTGTATGATGGATGGAAGACCTCTTCTTGCCCCGCTTGGATGAAGACTTCTGCCGGTCTGGATGTACTCTTCTGCCCCATCGGATGAAGACTTCGGCCCGGCTGGGTGAACACGACTCAAGGTAGGGAGATCTTCAGGGGGGTAGTGTTAGGTTTATTTAAGGGGGGTTTGGGTTAGAGTAGGGATATGTGGGTGGTGGGTTGTAATGTGGGGGGGGCTGTATTGTGGGGTTTTTACAGGCAAAAGAGCTGTTTTCTTTGGGGCATGCCCCGCAAAAGGCCCTTTTAACGGTTGGTAAGGTAATAGAGCTGTTAACTTTTGTAATTTAGTATAGGGTAGGGCATTTTTTTTTTTATTTTGGGGGGCTTTGTTATTTTATTAGGGGGTTTAGATTAGGTGTAATTAGTTTAAAATTCTTGTAATATTTTTTTATTTTTTGTAATTTAGTGGTTTTTTTTTTGTAATTTAGTGTTTTTTTTGTACTTTAGTTTATTTAATTGTAGATAATTGTAGGTACTTGTAGTTAATTTATTTAATAATAGTGTAGTGTTAGGTTTAATTGTAACTTAGGTTAGGATTTATTTTACAGGTAATTTTGTAATTATTTTAACTAGGTAGCTATTAATTAGTCAATAACTATTTAATAGCTATTGTACCTAGTTAAAATAAATACAAAGTTGCCTGTAAAATAAATATAAATGCTAAAATAGCTACAATGTAACTATTAGTTATATTGCAGCTATATTAGGGTTTATTTTACAGGTAAGTATTTAGTTTTAAATAGGATTCATTTATTTAATTATAGTAAATTTATTTCGTTTTATTTAAATTATATTTAAGTTAGGGGGTGTTAGTGTTAGGGTTAGACTTAGGTTTAGGGGTTAATAACCTTATTATAGTAGCGGCGACGTTGTGGGCAGGAGATTAGGGGTTAATAATTGTAGGTAGGTGGCGGCGATGTTAGGGAGGGCAGATTAGGGGTTAATAAAATGTATTATAGTGTTTGCGAGGCGGGAGTGCAGCGGTTTAGGGGTTAATACATTTATTATAGTGGCGGCGATTTGCGGACGGCAGATTAGAGGTTAATACTTGTAGTTAGATTGGTTGGCGATGTTAGGTACAGCAGATTAGGGGTTAATAGCTATAATGTAGGTGGCGGCGATATCGGGTCGGCAGATTAGGGGTTAATTCTTGTAGTTAGATTGCGGCGACATGGGGGGGGCAGATTAGGGGTTAATAACTATAATGTAGGGGTTGGCGGTGTTAGGGACAGCAGATTAGGGGTTAATAGCTATAATGTAGGCGGCGGCGATATCGGGTCGGCAGATTAGGGGTTAATACTTGTAGTTAGATTGCGGCGACGTTGGGGGGTGGCAGATTAGGGGTTAATAACTATAATGTAGGGGTCGGCGGTGTTAGGGACAGCAGATTAGGGGTTAATAGCTATAATGTAGGCGGCAATATCGGGTCGGCAGATTAGGGGTTAATACTTGTAGTTAGATTGCGGCGACGTTGGGGGGGGGCATATTAGGGGTTAATAACTATAATGTAGGGGTCGGCGGTGTTAGGGACAGCAGATTAGGGGTTAATAGCTATAATGTAGGCGGCAGCGATATTCGGTCGGCAGATTAGGGGTTAATAAAATAATGCAGGTGTCAGCGATAGCGGGGGCGGCAGATTAGGGGTTAATAAGTGTTAGATTAGGGGTGTTTAGAGACTCGGGGTACATGTTAGGGTGTTAGGTGCAGACTTAGTGTTTCCCCATAGGAAACAATCGAGCTGCATGTTAGTTTTTTTTTCAGCCGAAACTCCCATTGTTTCCTATGGGGAAATGCCGAATTTTACCGAGCTAATTCGGATTTATTCGGAGATACGGCAGCTATTTCGGATTCATTCGGTAGATTCGGAAGTATTTTAATTCGGAAATCCGAATCGATCCGAATATCTGAATTTACAGAATTTTCAGAATTTCCGAATAAATCCGAAACGAACCATACATGTCTACTAATCATTATCCTGTCCCAGCCCATAAGTAGTCCTAGGTCAGATTGTCAGCTCTAAGGGGTCTCTAATTGTGGTCATTAAGGGCTCAGGTGATTAATAATCCCTTATAATTATCATAGGTGAGGGTTGTAAGTTATCTAAGGTGGAGAACTATACTGTGCCCTTATTGAGACTTCTATATTGGTTGTCACCTTGTTCATCCCCAAACTACCCATATGGGTAGTTAATTCCCACTTGATGGTCATGTTTTTGGCTTCATTCCAAGGTCTATTATAATACGTCTCAGGATTTCAATATAGAACTAGTTAACTTTGGAGCTCCCTCCATGGTAGTTATTTATATATATCTCACAATAAGAGTGTATTTAGGACTATAAGTAGGAAAGAGTATTGCAGCTCCTATATATTATCCATTAGGGGATATAAGATCATCTAGGGAGCCTACACTTAGCTAGGAAGCATAATTAAATTGTGTCATGTCTCTCCCCTTTATGGATAGGAAACAGTCAACTTCAAATAAACAGACCAAGATAACATTAGAGTTAAGAAAACATCAAAATTAACTAAGAATATACATTACTGTTTGGCGATCTCTGGTCCCCGGTATTAACAGCTACCACTCCCAGAGTACAGAACCAAGTTCATATTATTTCAGTCTAGGGTGGAAGTAAAGTCCTGGTTCTGATGTTTAGCATTTGGTGCTTGTGATCTCTGCGGAAGAGGATCCCATTCTCTGGCCGTGGGACTAAGTCTCTCAGAGTTGCTATGTCCCGGGTGTGAAGATCTTGAGTTCCAGTGGATCTAGTAGGTTGGGTATCTGAGGGCCGTGAAGGGTCTTGAAACCACCGGTCTAGAAAGTCCCTACCTCGGGCAGGGTCATCCAGAGTGATTAGCGAACCGTCCTTGTGTATAAGTAGTTTCGTTGGGTATCCCCAACAGTACTTGATCCCTTTTTTCCTAAGGGCAACTGTAGTTTCCCGGAAAGAAGCTCTTTTCTTCATCGTGTACTGGGAGAGGTCTGGGAAGACCTGTATATGTATTTAAGACTATTTTTTGATACTGGGCTTTAATTCGTTTAAGTGTACAATCACTTTCAGGTTTTTTTTAGGGTAAATTGGACTTTAAGAGTAAGAAGTGGAGCTACGTTTGGCGAGAATGCCAGTTGAACGCTATGTTTTTGGCCCGAGAATAGAGAGGCCTAGCATTACGCTGCACCATGGGTATTCCTGTGCCTTCAATCAGGATTGTGGTATCAAAGCTGCCTGGATGTAAGCAACAAGCAGCCTACACACTGTCATTCCCTAGGTGCTGGTGTTAGTGTCGGGAGCCTGAGGAAGAGGGTTGGAACAGCTGGCACTCCAAAGTAATCAAATAGGTAAAAAGGAGGATCCCTACTCCAAGATCCAGATGCTGGAGCCCATAAAAGATACTGTGACAAATGCTGAAGTGCAGATCCTCAAAAGAGGTAAAATCTGAATCTTAGGCATTGTAGAAACAACCTACAAGTCGTAAGTTACAGCATATTTTATATATTGTCTACCAAAGTAAAAAGACTATAACACTGTATATCAGCAATTGCAGTTAGTCTAAGTCCAGACAACTTAATTGAAGGTAAAAGTTAAAATTACCAGCTATATCATATACATAAGGAGCTGACAATTAACTTGTTTTTTTCGTTTTCTTTTGATACCTGTCTTACTGTTGGACTCTAGAAAGTTTGCCATTTTTATATACCAGTCAAACTCTGAGACATATATTGAGATTAAAAGACCTTGCTAAAAATGTAAGCTGATATTCAATCATACTATAAGTTTCTGTATATATCATCACTGTCGCTGATTGAAGATAGGAGGTTGAATCATAAGGTTTATCTTTTACTATTCAAATAAAGTGCAGCAGTAGTTTCATTATACTGGAACCTGAAAGAATATCTTATATATGTTATAGAACTGTGTAAATCCTATGGAAATGTAGTATATATAGTAGGTATACATATCTATAAGTAAAAGGAGAGAAGCGCTCAACCTATCTATAAGCACTATCTGCCTCCTTTAAAAGTGACAGTCTCTATAATAGCTTTACATTGACTGAATACAGGTTGAGAGTTGAATCAGGAGGTCTGTCCCATCCACTAGTATAAAAAAAGAAAAAAAAGACTGGTGATAAAAGTGGCCCAGCACATACTTCTTTACTCATATGTGTAGTCCTGCTATGACTGAAGGTTGAGATGCTGATATAACAAAGATAGTAGCTTACTTGTGGCTTGTTATTTGGAGACAGAAGGCGGGCAAAGATAAGACTAGCTACGTTGCTTGTTGCTTTGAGAATTGCTAAAATATATATGGATGCTATGATTACAACTGATTCTGTGTGGAATCTTAACTCCTGTCTGAAACAACAATAGAACAATAGAATTGCGACAAAAGGAGAAAAGTTAATTGGACTAACTAATCTTGAGAGATACTTTTGGTTAAAGGGACAGTCAACCATACAGGGAGTGCAGAATTATTAGGCAAATGAGTATTTTGACCACATCATCCTCTTTATGCATGTTGTCTTACTCCAAGCTGTATAGGCTCGAAAGCCTACTACCAATTAAGCATATTAGGTGATGTGCATCTCTGTAATGAGAAGGGGTGTGGTCTAATGACATCAACACCCTATATCAGGTGTGCATAATTATTAGGCAACTTCCTTTCCTTTGGCAAAATGGGTCAAAAGAAGGACTTGACAGGCTCAGAAAAGTAAAAAATAGTGAGATATCTTGCAGAGGGATGCAGCACTCTTAAAATTGCAAAGCTTCTGAAGCGTGATCATCGAACAATCAAGCGTTTCATTCAAAATAGTCAACAGGGTCGCAAGAAGCGTGTGGAAAAACCAAGGCGCAAAATAACTGCCCATGAACTGAGAAAAGTCAAGCGTGCAGCTGCCAAGATGCCACTTGCCACCAGTTTGGCCATATTTCAGAGCTGCAACATCACTGGAGTGCCCAAAAGCACAAGGTGTGCAATACTCAGAGACATGGCCAAGGTAAGAAAGGCTGAAAGACGACCACCACTGAACAAGACACACAAGCTGAAATGTCAAGACTGGGCCAAGAAATATCTCAAGACTGATTTTTCTAAGGTTTTATGGACTGATGAAATGAGAGTGAGTCTTGATGGGCCAGATGGATGGGCCCGTGGCTGGATTGGTAAAGGGCAGAGAGCTCCAGTCCGACTCAGACGCCAGCAAGGTGGAGGTGGAGTACTGGTTTGGGCTGGTATCATCAAAGATGAGCTTGTGGGGCCTTTTCGGGTTGAGGATGGAGTTAAGCTCAACTCCCAGTCCTACTGCCAGTTTCTGGAAGACGCCTTCTTCAAGCAGTGGTACAGGAAGAAGTCTGCATCCTTCAAGAAAAACATGATTTTCATGCAGGACAATGCTCCATCACACGCGTCCAAGTACTCCACAGCGTGGCTGGCAAGAAAGGGTATAAAAGAAGAAAATCTAATGACATGGCCTCCTTGTTCACCTGATCTGAACCCCATTGAGAACCTGTGGTCCATCATCAAATGTGAGATTTTCAAGGAGGGAAAAGAGTACACCTCTCTGAACAGTGTCTGGGAGGCTGTGGTTGCTGCTGCACGCAATGTTGATGGTGAACAGATCAAAACACTGACAGAATCCATGGATGGCAGGCTTTTGAGTGTCCTTGCAAAGAAAGGTGGCTATATTGGTCACTGATTTGTTTTTGTTTTGTTTTTGAATGTCAGAAATGTATATTTGTGAATGTTGAGATGTTATATTGGTTTCACTGGTAAAAATAAATAATTGAAATGGGTATATATTTGTTTTTTGTTAAGTTGCCTAATAATTATGCACAGTAATAGTCACCTGCACACACAGATATCCCCCAAAAATAGCTAAAACTAAAAACAAACTAAAAACTACTTCCAAAAATATTCAGCTTTGATATTAATGAGTTTTTTGGGTTCATTGAGAACATGGTTGTTGTTCAATAATAAAATTAATCCTCAAAAATACAACTTGCCTAATATTTCTGCACTCCCTGTAGAATTGTTATTGTTTTAAAAGATAGATAATCCCTTTATTACTCATTCCCCAGTTTTGCATAACCAACACAGTTATATTAATGTACTTTTTACCTTTGTGATTACCTTGTATCTAGGAACCTTCTTCCAGCCCCCTGATCACATGACTGTGACTGTTTATTATCTATTGTCTTAAATTTAGCATTGTATTGTGCTAGATCTTAAATAACTTTCTGTGCCTGAACACAGTGTTATCTATATAGCCCACATGTACTTTCTGTCTCTTTGTGTTGAAAAGAGATTTAAAAAGAATGTGATAAGAGGCAGCCCTCAAAGGCTTAGAAATTAGCATATGAGTCTACCTATGTTTAGTTTAAACTAAGAATACCAAGAGAAAAAAGCAAATTTGATGATAAAAGTAAATTGGAAAGTCAATTAAAATTAAAAGTCCTATCTGAATAATGAAAGTTTAATTTATACTTGACTGTCCCTTTAAGGCAGCATAGTTTTATTTAGTGCATGCTTGCAGATTATGCAGTAACATTATACTGTTTTCAATTGATAGATTAAGGTTAGATATTCATGTATTCACTCTGCTCTATTTTATAACATTCATTAGACAAAAACAGGTTTAATAGTTTATGGCTTAAACTCTTCAGCCTAAAAATTATCATATATAATAATTCATGTAGTGCAATTTCTAATTTTTTTTTAAATATGAGGAATATCTACTGCTGCTTGTTAATCAGGACATGTGTACCAAAAGTGGTGGGAAAACGGTTTAATTAGCCCAAGCTTATTACCAGCTTAAATCTATATATATATAGGGGGAGACCTTGTCGTGGTCCTGGGCTTGATCCTTTGGCTTGATCCTTTGGCGCCAAATGTAACTGACTTCCCCCAGTTTTGCTTTTAAACATTGCTGTGAATCTGCTAGTGAGTGCTGGGTTTTTTGTGTTTTGTGTTAATGTTTGTAATGCTCCCCTGCGGACCTGACACCCAGGTTGCTCGGGGGTTAACTGCCTGGGTTGCTGGGAACTTTGCAGCTGTCTGTCAGTGTTCAGGGCTGTGGAGTTAACAGTGGCTTAGGATGTGTACCCAGTCCAGTCTGTGAGTGCGGTCCATTCCTGTGGTTTGTATTTACATAGGGAAGGTTACAAAAGCCTGTGTCACCCTGGGAGGTTCCCAGTTGGTTTGTTTGGAAGTATGCATTGTGTGGGTGCTGGTTAGGGTCCCAGGAAGGGGGAGACCTTGTCGTAGTCCTGGGCTTGATCCTTTGGCGCCAAATGTAACTGACTTCCCCCAGTTTTGCTTTTAAACAATGCTGTGAATCTGCTAGTGAGTGCTGTTTTTTTTGTGTTTTGTGTTAATGTTTGTAATGCTCCCCTGCGGACCTGACACCCAGGTTGCTCGGGGCTTAACTGCCTGGGTTGCTGGGAACTTTGCAGCTGTCTGTCAGTGTTCAGGGCTGTGGAGTTAACAGTGGCTTAGGATGTGTACCCAGTCCAGTCTGTGAGTGCGGTCCATGCCTGTGTTTTGTATTTACATAGGGGAGGTTACAAAAGCCTGTGTCACCCTGGGAGGTTCCCAGTTGGTTTGTTTGGAAGTATGGTGCTGGGTTTTTTGTGTTTTATATATATATATATATATATATATATGTGTGTGTGTGTGTTTGTATGTATGTATGTATGTATATATATATATATATATATATATATATGTGTGTGTGTGTTTGTATGTATGAGAGAGAGAGAGAGACTTTCTAGGTTATATAATAATATTTATTGGATCAATTATCTGCTGGGCGCATATGCCTCCTCTGAGGCGGTGGACAGCAATCTGCCCAATCGTGTAGGATTGGGTTGATTGACACCCACTACTAGGGTGCGAAAGGCCGTGAATCTGCAGGGTGCGTATGCTGTCGGCATTCAGTGATGTCTTGCGGACATGATCCGTTACAGCGGATCATGTTTGCTAGACATTGATAAATCGGCCCCAAAGTGTCTAGGTAGAGATTCTTATATAAATATTAATCTGGCCTGCTTGAAGTTCCTGTATCACCTGCGCAATTTGCACCAGTTGTTTAGTAAGCATAGCCATAGGATCACCAGTTCATGCGGGTTCCATGATCTGTAGGCTAGGTTATTATATTACCAGGGAAGAGGTGCTTCCCAACTGATAGATATAAAATCCAGTAGCAGGAAGCAGAAAATAATCTAATTAATAGATTATAATCAAAAGTCTGAAGCGCCAAAACAGGTAAGGAGAGTAGAGCAACAGCGTGGTCAGCAGATTCCATGGTCAGGGCAGCCGGCAAGTAGTGTAATAGAATAAGGCAAGCCAAGGGTCAAAAGCCAGGAAGCCAGAATATGGTAATAGAACTCAGGAAAAGGTACTTAGGAAGAAAAAGCTTGGTCTCTGAAAACAGGTAGAATAACCTAGCACTGAGCTAGGGAACCACCCAAACATTATAACCCATAGGGACCAAGAACGACCCCCATCACCATGGTAACATGAGGCTTCAATTCCTAGGAGGCCAATAAGGATCTTAGCTGGTGGAGGTGTATCCTCTGGACAATCCCTGCACCGCTCCAACATCTGGAACGTGACGCACGCGCCCCCTGTGTGCTCACACGCGTGCTCTATCATCTGGGACTTAGTATCATGGACATACAAGTCCACAAAGAGGCAGCACCTTAAAGCATATAAAAGTGTTTATTTCCACATATATGGAAATAAAGACTTTTATATGCTTTAAGGTGCTGCCTCTTTGTGGACTTGTGAGTATTCAAGGGATTACAGCACCCTTTCTGGCTTGCACCTGACACTGGTGCTGAGCTACCAAAGTGTTTTCAATATAGTATCATGGACATGTGATGAGAGTGGGAGGTGACATCACCGGGAAGGGGGCATGGGCTGTCACCACTATAGTCTATGTCGTGGTTACTAAGCGGGATGTGTTTGGCAATCTGTAAACATCTATGCTCTGCAATAAAATTGAGTTGTACCTTCTATGCTGGGTCCTGCATCTCATGACATGGTGTCAGAAGTACTTACCTGCACTTCTGTTTCCTGATTAATGACAATGTTGAAATTTACTCCATCTGAGCCTTTTGATTTCTCTCAGCCTGCAGCATGGGCCACATGGCGTCAACAGTTTCAATGCTTCAGGATTGCTTCCAAGCTGGACAAGGAGAGTGGTGAAGCACAAGTTAATTCTCTGTTATACTCTATGGGGAAAGATGTGGAGCCAGTGTTTAATGCCTCAGTGCTCACTTTGTGCCCAAAAGAAATGTAATTCGTGAGAGGGCTTGTTTCCACAAACGCGCCCAGCATATGGGAGAATCTGTGTAGTCATTTGCGTGCAGCCTGTATAAACTAGCTGAATTCTGTGAGATTGGTGTTGCTAAAGAAGAGCAAATCAGAGACAGAATAGTTATAGGAATTGCAGATGCGGAGGTCTCACTGAAGCTACAGTTGGAGGCTGAATTGACATTAGATGGGGCTATTAGGATGGCCCGCCAGAGTGAACTGATGAAAAAGCAAAGTGCTGACATGAGGTCTGAGAGTATTGTAGATGAAGTGCAGCAGTTCAGGAGAGCTGCAGGCAAAAGGCACAGTGTGAGCGGTAGACTAAGGTGCAGCAGGCTCGTTGCACGCAGTGTAACTGTACCCATGAACAGAATGTTATATGCCCTGCTAAAGATAAAAGATGTAGAAAGTGCAACAGAATGGACTATTTTGAAGTGGTGTGTAAAACTGAGTCCGTTAAAGAGATGCAGGTGGACAGGGACCTGGTAGCTCAAGAAGTGTCCTTTGTAGGGTCCGTTGTTGAACTGTCTGGTTCAGACAAAGATTGGCTGGTTACCCTTACAGTAATGGGAGCCTTCAAGATTGACACTGGAGCAGATATTACTGTTATGTCCCTTGCAGCATTCATGAAACTGCCTCTAAAGCCTCTGCTGGTGAAGGTTACGACAAAGGTTCACAGTCCTGGAGGCCGCATCGATTGTGTGGGGAAGTTTCTCGCTAACTGTGAGTACAAACAGAAGAAATTCACCATGTGGGTACATGAAATTAGAAGATTGTGTGTCAACAACCTATTGAGCAGGAAAAAGTCTGTGGTGTGGGCCTTATCGCCAGAGTAAATGACATTACAGAAGACATGTTTGATTAATTGGGCCTGTTGAACTGCGAGCCAGTCCGAATATCATTTAAAGTTGAAGCAGTCCGCACAGCATTACTACTCCTCATAGAATTCCATTCCCGCTCATGCCTCAAGTGGAAAAGGAACTTCTGCGTATGAAGAATATGGGAGTCATTGAAGAAGTTGTTGAAGCAACTCACTGGTGTGCCCCAATTGTGCCCATTGGAAAAAATAATGGGAAGGTATGCATCTGCGTAGATTTTAAATGGCTGAATGAGGCAGTAAAAATAGAGATACATACTGCCGATGCTTGAAGACATAGCCCCGAAACTGGCTGGGGCGAAATCCTTCTCTACACTTGATGCTAACAGTGGCTTCTGGCAGATACCTTTAGTCCCAAAGTGCCGCAAACTGACTACCTTTATTACACCGGTAGGACGATTTTTCTTCTGCAGACTCCCCTTTGGGATATCCTCTGACCCTGAAATCTTTCAAAGAGAAATGAGTTCCCTCCTAAGGGACCACGAGGGCACGGCAGTGATGAAAGATATCCTGGTGTATGGGTCTACACTGGAAGAACATAATCAGCAATTGAGCTATGTGCTGCAGACTATTAGAGAGTCTGAGTTGAGGCTAAATGAAGAAAAATGCCATTTTCGAAAATCTGAGATATGTTATTTTGGGCACATCATCAATGGAGATGGTATCAAGCCGGACCCTGACAAAATCTTTGCTATTGAACAGATGAAAAGTCCTTCTGATGTACATGAGCTGAGACAAATATTGGGCCTTGTGAATTATGTGGGCAGGTTCCTACCAGATTTGTCTACAATGTTACACCCTATCACCGAATTGTTGAAGAAAGATGTAGCCTGGGTCTGGGGACCACCACAAGAAGAATCTTTTACCCAGGTCAAGTCCCTGCTTGGGTCTGCCCCAGTGCTGGGGTTCTATGACCCTTCTGAAAGGACTGTGGTTAGTTCCAATGCAAGCAGTTATATGTTATGGCCCGCACTCCTTCAGCTGAATGAGAACAAACTTCAGCCCATCGCCTACTGATCATGTACACTGACGGCTGCAGAATCAAAATATGCCCAAATTGAAAAAGAATGCTTGGCTGCAGTTTGGGCCTGTTAGCGCTCCCAGCGTTACCTAGTGGGTTTGGAGAAGTTCAGTCTGGAAACCAACCATAAACCATTAGTTCCTCTGATCAATTGCTTTGATATTGACAAGACACCCCTAAGATGCCAGAGACTTCTGATGAGGCTGCTTAGGTTTAACGTTCAGGCAGTGCATGTGCCAGGGAAACAACTGGTAGTGGCAGATACACTTTCCAGGTTCCTGCTGGCTCCTGCTAAAGGATCTTCAACTGAATCAGAGGTAAAAGTGTACGTAAATTCAGTTCTGGCATCCAAGTCCATTTTGTCAAAAAAGTTAGAGCAGATAAGAAGGGAGACACGCCTGGACACAGACCTTCATGAATTTATCAAGTATATAAAGTGAGGTTGGCCTGAAAGCCGGGCAGCCTGGATGTCTTTGAGCTCTTACCAGTCAGAAAGGTCACAGCTCACAGAGCTGGATGGTTTAGTGCTGTTGTAAGACTGCATTGTTATTCCCATTAGCATGTGGCAGAAGATGTTAAGCAGGATTCATGTTGGCCACTTGTTCATTACAAAGTGCAGAGAAAGGGCAGCTACGGTGGTATGGTGGCCTGGGATCAGTACCGACATTGCAAGTTATATGTTAAAGTGTGCCTTTTGTCAGGAACACCGGTCTACTCAGAGAAGAGAACCCTTCATTTCTACCCCCGCTGCTTGCAGGCCTGTTGCAGAAAATAGATGCAGATTTGTGTGAACTCTATGGGAAGAATTACCTGGTTGTGATTGACGATTATTCCAGGTATTTGAAGATTGCACCCCTGAATGAGAGCACCAGCATGGCTGTTTTCACCCATCTCAAAAGCTTGTTCACCATGTGGGGCACACCGATGAAGCTTGTGAGTGATAACGGAATGCAGTTTGCTTCCATGGAGTTCAGTTCTTTCAGCAGTGAATATGAGTTCATCCATTCTATGTCAAGTCCGCATTACCCGCAGGCCAATGGAATGGCCGAAAGGGCAGTTCAAACCACTAAGTTCATTTTTAAGCAATCTGAGCCGTAGTTAGCTCTCTTAGCCTATAAGGCGACTCCCATCCAAGCCACAGGTTTTAACCCGGCACAGTCGATACTAGGACGACAGATTGGCGCCACTCTTCCCTCTGTGGGTGTCTTCAAGTCAGCCCCCCTGTTCCTCGGGAGGAGGTCCCTAGGAGGGATGAAGAGGCAAAACAGGGCTACCGATTCTTCTACGACAGAAAACACTCTGTGAGGCCCTTGCAGGAGCTGAATGTGGGCCAGAATGTCAGAGTTAAACTGGGTGATGAGAAGAAATGGAAGACGACAGCCACTGTAATAGGACACTCCCCAGAACCAAGGTCTTATGTAGTCCTTACTGAAGGAGGGACTGTCACACGCCAAAACAGAAGACATCTTCAGCAAGTACCTGAGAGTTTGGGACTGGATGCTTCAGACCCACAGCCGGTGGGATCCCCGGTTATAAGAGGGGTAACTTCCCCGCAGCAAGACCACAGCGGGGATGCTTTTAGCAGACTCTCAATCACCATCTCTTATACCTTGTTATTGGTTGTATTAAGAAAAAAAATGTATGCTCTATTCTTTGAAAAAGGGGAAGATGTGATGAGAGTGGGAGGGGATGTCACTGGAAGGGGGCATGGCCTGTGGCCGTTATAGTCTATGTTGCATTTACTAAGCGGAATGTGTTTGACAATCTGTAAACTTCTATGCTCTGCAATAAAATTTAGTTGTACCTACTATTCTGTGTCCTGCATCTCATGACAGTGGGGAGACCAGGAGGATGCCTGCTGCTGGACCTAATGACCCCCCGGTAAGAAGACTTCCCCCAGTCCCATGACAGTATGCATTTAGACATGATTAAGGATCAATGGTAGACCCGAAACATTGTCCACAAGCCTAGAACCCAGATGTATTGAACAAAGGTCCATTTTAAAGGTAATGGAGGCTGGAGCTAGAGTTTGATTTTGTGCAATCTACTGCAGTTGTACCCATCAGTCTCTAAGTTAAAGGGACACTGTACCCAAAATTTTTCTTTCGTGTTTCAGATTGAGCATGAAATTTTAAGCAACTTTCTAATTTACTCCTATTATCAAATTTTCTTCATTCTCTTGGTATCTTTATTTGAAATGCAAGAATGTAAGTTTAGATGCCGGCCCATTTTTGGTGAACATGGGTTGTCCTTGCTGATTGGTGGATAAATTCATCCACCAATAAAAAAGTGCTGTCCAGAGTACTGAAACCAAAAAACAGCTTAGATGCCTTCTTTTTCAAATAATGATAGCAAGAGAACGAAGAAAAATTGATAATAGGAGTAAATTAGAAAGTTGCTTAAAATTGCATGCTCTATCTGAATTACAAAAGAAAAAATTTGGGTTCAGTGTCCCTTTAAATCAGACAAACTGTTTTGACAAGATTAAGAAAAGATCCACTCTAACATTAAAAGATTAAATCGCATTTTCTTTAAATAGTTGTCTTTAGTACAGAGCTGCACATGTAAGTTCTAAATGGTAAAACTTATTTCTACATTTAGTTAAAATAATATTTTTTCTATTTAAAGTTAATTTTTTTCTGTGCAGCATAGTGCAAAATAAATATTTGACCAGACTAGCTTAACTAACAAAGGCAAATGTAGATTTCCCATTCCTGAGACCTTAGCAGAATACAGGTTCAAGATATAAATAACACTCAAATATGTAAGCAAAATCGGCATTACTCAAAGAGATCAGATCAATGTGACAAAAATCAATTATCTAAAACATCAGCAGGGATAGGCAAAGTGTCCGTACACGGACACTGGTGTCCGTAACTAGCCCTTGCAGTGTCCGCCACAACCTTAGTATATCTTTTATTTCTGATTAAATAATAGGAATAACAAAATATATGTAGTGTGAATAAAGTTAGTGGCTTGTCAAGAGATTGCTAGCGATATAAATAAAGCCTGAGTGAAATACTGGATGTGTATCTTCTGCATCTGTATAATAACACCCAGCTCTATACAAAGACACAGAAGTGACACTGGCACATGAGTATAGCCAGACAAGGGCTGGTTATAGGGTCAGTGGTGTCTGCATCAGTATAGTAACACCCAGCGCTATGTAGTGACACTGGCACATGGTTATAGCCAGGGGAGGGTTGGTTATAGAATCAGTGGTATCTGCATCAGTATAATAACACCAAGCACTATATAATGACACAGTAGTGACACTGGCACATGGGTATAGCCAGAGGAGGGCTGGTTATAGAATCAGTGGTATCTGCATCAGTATAATAACACCAAGCACTATATAATGACACAGTAGTGACACTGGCACATGGGTATAGCCAGAGGAGGGCTGGTTATAGCCTCAGTGGTATCTGCATCAGTATAATAACAGCAAGCACTATATAATGACACAGTAGTGACACTGACACATGGGTATAGCCAGAGGAGGGCTGGTTATAGCGTCAGTGGTATCTGCATCAGTATAATAACACCAAGCACTATATAATGACACAGTAGTGACACTGGCACATGGGTATAGCCAGAGGAGGGCTGGTTATAGCGTCAGTGGTATCTGCATCAGTATAGTAACACCCAGCGCTATGTAGTGACACTGGCACATGGGTATAGCCAGGGGAGGGTTGGTTATAGAATCAGTGGTATCTGCATCAGTATAATAACACCAAGCACTATAAAATGACACAGTAGTGACACTGGCATATGGGTATAGCCAGAGGAGGGCTGGTTATAGAATCAGTGGTATCTGCATCAGTATAATAACACCAAGCACTATATAATGACACAGTAGTGACACTGGCACATGGGTATAGCCAGAGGAGGGCTGGTTATAGCGTCAGTGGTATCTGCATCAGTATAGTAACACCCAGCGCTATGTAGTGACACTGGCACATGGGTATAGCCAGGGGAGGGTTGGTTATAGGGTCAGTGGTATCTGCATCAGTATAATAACACCAAGCACTATATAATGACACAGTAGTGACACTGGCACATGGGTATAGCCAGAGGAGGGCTGGTTATAGCGTCAGTGGTATCTGCATCAGTATAATAACACCAAGCACTATATAATGACACAGTAGTGACACTGGCACATGGGTATAGCCAGAGGAGGGCTGGTTATATGGTCAGTGGTATCTGCATCAGTATAATAACACCAAGCAGTATATAATGACACAGTAGTGACACTGGCTCATGGGTATAGCCAGAGGAGTGCTGGTTATAGCATCAGTGGTATCTGCATCAGTATAATAACACCAAGCACTATATAATAATGTTTTTAATTTTAAATGTACCTTGGTGTCCTTCACTAAGGTCTGTACTTTGGAAAATGTCTGCCACAGCCTTTGTCTGTGCCTATCCCTGAACATCAGTGCTCTAGTACTGTGATTCATCTTCATGTTTACACAATAAAAAGCTGAGTAAGATATATAGTCTGATTTAATTTCAATTTATGTATTCACCAGTTTATATAATATTTTCCTACAATAATAACAAAATAATTGTGAAATATTTATCTCTTTCCCTCAAAGTTTTTTTTTTTAAAAAAAAAGGATTTAGGTGTTTACTAGTCCACATATAGTCCGGGTCAAAGCCTCACAGAAAAAAAACAGAACAAAATCATTTAACAAATGCAAAGTCAAAAAACAAACTAAAGGGGGGGGGGGGGGAGACTTACGGGCAGCGGCCATTATTGGTCGCACTTCTGCAAGCTGCTCCAACTTTCTAATGTTATCTTTATGATATCACTCTCTACAGGAAGACCAATTTTAGCGGGATCGCTGCTAGCTTCAGAGCCTGGAGTTACTTTTGAAGTTGTGGACTTCAACATCAGCCACGTGAGATACCCCCCGGCAGGAAGCTCTCTGGCTCCTGTCGTTAGTTAGCACAGTGAGTGCAACCCTAATATATAGCAAGTTGACAGCTACCTGCATAAACCTTCTGACGTCACAATATGGAGGACAACTTTTTGCTAAACGGAATAAAAGCACAGCTTTTGGAGCACTTTCAGAGTATGGAGGAGCACCTGATCACAACCCTATACCCGTATCCGCCGTATCCGAAGATAAATGACACAATTCCCTCTACCCCTACACAAGATGAGGTATCAGTAGTAGCTGATACGCATAACTCCTCAGTAGGTGTGGATGGGGTTTCTTTAACTCTACCATCCGATTCATGTAAATGCACAGATACAGCTGATCAAATGGTTGAGTGTGCCTGCCCGACCCATACTCCCAGTACAGTGCATGGAATTAGGTTAAGGTAAGAATAATATCTGCCTACTGTTCAAAAGGAGACCAGGCTATGTGTACCAATACTGAATAATGACCCTGCATACTACTGCTCCATTTGGCGCCAGTATGCCTTTGGATCCAGCACAGGACACTCACTCCATGATCTGTACAAACTCTCCCACAAGAGAAAAGCCGGGACCTAAAGAGATCGTTGCTCACTCCAGGATTTACACAAGCTCTCCCACAAGAGAAAAGCCATAAGGGATCCGCTAAACTATATGGAGATCGGTATTGAAGGGCTCCCACTGACCCACATGATTGTGATTGGCTGAAGTAAGAGAGTTAATGAAGGTGGAAGTGTGTTTACAGGAAATTAAAATTGTGTTTGGTGACTTTTGCTTTACAGCTTACTAACCCCAAGTTAACGAACATTATAGAAGTGTTCTATGAAGCCCTTGGGCTGATTATGCCCTGTAACTGCAAGTAACAATACCTTATTACAGCTAAGTGTGCACGCTCAGTGTATTAAACTTGTTTTCGACTCCCCTCTTTTATGTTGCTTCTAAATATAAGAATTTGATGTTATATTATGCTTTTTGTATATACAAGTATAGGGAGTTTGTTATTCAATTGTATTGCATTTATAAGCTCTTCCATGTACATAGGGTACAATTATCAAACTTGTGGGGACGGATTTTTAAATTGGAAATATGCCCTTGCTTCTCCATAGATCACCTACTAATAATGCACATAATATGACTCCCTATGACTAAAAGTGGTCTATTTTTGAGTGAATATTTGTCTGAATTTTCACTAGCTTGCTTTCTTTCAAGGGAACCCCTAGAACAGCAAATGACTATGTTACTCCTTAGCATAAGAATCTGATGTTATGTTCTCTTTTGTTTTCTGTATATGCATGTATATGGTGTTTGATATTTAATTGAACTGCATCTTTAAACTTTTTCAGATACATAGGCTAAGACTGCATTTTCACCAGTTTGTTTACTATTAAGGGCACCCCCTAGAGCAACAAATTATTATTTCGCTTAATCCTATAATACATTTATACTGCAGATAGAGATGTGCCGCTTGAGGTCATTTATAGTAATCTACGTCTTTATATCAAAGAGAAGGCAGTAATGTCTGGAGTGGCTGGTTTGTCTGTGGCCAAGATGACCCAGCTTACTCTTTCCCATAGATGTTAAATACTTGGAGCTTCTATAGGCATCTGCTCACAAGGCTCTATGACTTAAATATCTGTCTGATGAGTTAATCAAACAACTAATACTACCCACATCTAATCTAACTCACTGATATAAAGTGTAAGACTAATAACTCCTAGCTGCTGACTCATTTTCTAATGTAATAGCGTCCTGTTAATTTAAATGATTGAAGTATTAGCTCTAGAAGCTATAATCACCAATAGCGACCTTATACTGACATTGGATAATGGTAACGAAACAGAGATTGATATCAAGATAAACATGTACCCTATACTACTGTGATGTCATTTAGAGGGAACCCGCAAAAAGCTATAACACTGTCCTCCTATAGTTACTAGGTAGTTGTTGACACTTCTATCACCTTTAATACCTATCTCACACCTAGATTACAAGTTTTGCGTTCGTGTTTTAACGCTGAAAAAAATTGTAATTTCAGTGTTAAAACAGCACTGCAGCCATTACAAGTCTTGTCACTATAGCTGTACCGCAAGCCTTTTAGCCTGTAACTCGTCAGTCCCGCACTTGTAAAAATAAACCCTAGATTACGAGTTTTACGTTGGAGGCTGTGCGGTGCTAACGAGCAGTTTATGCTCACCGCATTAGCCGCAAAAAAGTGAGTGTAGAGCAAAATTTAGCTCCACATCTCACCTCAATACCATGCTAACGTTAGCGGTGAGCTGGTAAAACGTGCTCGTGCACAATTTCCCCATAGGAATCAATGGGGGAGAGCCGGCTGAAAAAGACAACTAACATCTGCAAAAAAGCAGCGTAAAGCTCCTAACGCAGCCCAATTGATTCTTATGGGGAAATTACATTTATGTCTACACCTAACAACCTAACATGAGTCTAAACACCCCTAATCTTACACTTATTAACCCCTAATCTGCTGCCCCCTACATCGCCGACACCTGCATAATGTTATTAACCCCTAATCTGCTGCTCCGGACACTGCTGCCACCTACATTACACTTATAAACCTCTAATCTACCGCCCCCAACATCGCTGACACCTACATTTTATTTATTAACCCCTACTCTGCCGCCCCCAATGTCGCCGCAACCTACCTACATTTATTAACCCCTAATCTGCTGCCCCAACGTCGCCTCCACTATAATAAAGTTATTAACCCCTAAACCTAAGTCTAACCCTAACACCCCCTAACTTAAATATAATTAAAATAAATCTAAATAAAATTACTACAATTAACTAAATAATTCCTATTTAAAACTAAATACTTACCTGTAAAATAAACCTTAAGATAGCTACAAAAATAATAAAGAAATTACAAGATTTTTAAACTAATTACACCTAATCTAATCCCCCTAACAAAATAAAAAAAGCCCTATCCTACACTAAATTGCAAATAGCCCTTAAAACGGCCTTTTGCGGGGCATTGCCCCAAAATAATCAGCTCTTTTACCTGAAAAAAAGTAAAATCCCCCCCCAACATTAAAACCCACCACCCACACAACCAACCCTACTCTAAAACCCACCCAATACCCCCTTAAAAAACCTAACACTAACCCCCTGAAGATCACCTTACCGGGAGACGTCTTCACCCAACCGGGCAGAAGTGGTCCTCCAGACGGGAAGAAGTCTTCATCCAACCGGGCAGAAGTGGTCCTCCAGATGGGCAGAAGTCTTCATCCAGACGGCATCTTCTATCTTCATCCATCTGGCGTGGAGCGGGTCCATCTTCAAGACATCCGACGCGGAGCATCCTCTTCTTTCCACGGCCAACGACTGAATGAAGGTTCCTTTAAATGACATCATCCAAGATGGCATCCCTTCAATTCCGATTGGCTGATAGAATTCTATCAGCCAATCAGAATTAACGTTGAATTGGAACAGCCAATAGAATGCCAGCTCAATCCTATTGGCTGATTGCATCAGCCAATAGGATTTTTTCTACCTTAATTCTGATTGGCTGATAGAATTCTATCAGCCAATCAGAATTGAAGGGACGCCATCTTGGATGACGTCATTTAAAGTAACCTTCATTCAGTCGTCAGCCGTGGAAAGAAGAGGATGCTCGGCGTCGGATGTCTTGAAGATGGACCCGCTCCGCGCCGGATGGATGAAGATAGAAGATGCCGTCTGGATGAAGACTTATGCCTGTCTGGAGGACCACTTCGCCCGGCTTGGATGAAGACTTCTCCCGGGTTCGTTGGGGACTTCGACCAAGTTGGGTGAAGACGTCTCCCGATAAGGTGATCTTCAGGGGGTAGGTGGGTGGGTGGGTTTTAGAGTAGGGTTGGTTGTGTGGGTGGTGGGTTTACTTTGATTACTTTGGGGCAATGTCCCGCAAAAGGCACTTTTAAGGCCATTTGTAATTTAGTGTAGGGTAGGGCTTTTTTATTTGGGGGGGGCTTTTTTTTGTTAGGGGGTTTAGATTAGGTGTAATTAGTTAAAAAAAATTGTAATTTCTTTATTATTTTCTGTAATTTAGTGTTTTTTTTTTGTACTTTAGATAATTTTATTTAATTGTAATTAATTGTATTTAATTTAGGTAATTAATTTAATTGTAGTGTAGTGTTAGGAATAATTGTAACTTAGGTTAGTTTTTATTTTACGGGTAAATTTGTCTTTATTTTAACTAGGTAGTTATTAAATAGTTAATAACTATTTAATAACTATTCTACCTAGTTAAAATAAATACAAAGTTGCCTGTAAAATAAAAATAAACCCTAAGCTAGATACAATGTAACTATTAGTTATATTGTAGCTAGCTTAGGGTTTATTTTATAGGTAAGTATTTAGTTTTAAATAGGACTAATTTAGTTAATTGTACTAATTTTATTTAGATTTATTTAAATTATATTTAAGTTAGGGGATGTTAGGGTTAGACTTAGGTTTAGGGGTTAATAACTTTATTATAGTGGTGGCGACGTTGGGAGCAGCAGATTAGGGACTAATAAATGTAGGTAGGTGGCGGCGATGTTAGGGCTGGCAGATTAGGGGTTAATAATATTTAAATAGTGTTTGCGATGCGGGAGTGCGGCAGTTTAGGGGTTAATATGTTTATTATAGTGGCGGCGATGTCCGATTCGGCAGATTAGGGGTTAAAATATTTATTTTAGTGTTTGCGATGTGGGGGGGGGAGGCTCGGTTTAGGGGTTAATAGGTAGTTTATGGGTGTTAGTGTACTTTTTAGCACTTTAGTTAAGAGTTTTATGCTACGTTGTAGTGTAAAACTCCTAACTACTGACTTTTAAATGCGGTACCAGGCTTGACAGGAGAGGGTCTACCGCTCACTTTTGGTCAGACTCGTAATACCGGCGCTATGAAAGTCCCATTGAAAATATAGGATACGCAATTGACGTAAGTGGATTGCTGTATTTCTGAGTCTGGCCAAAAAAGTGAGCGGTACACCTGTACCTGCAAGACTCGTAATACCAGCGGGCGTTAAAAAGCAGCGTTAGGACCTTTTAACGCTGCTTTTTAAGGCTAACGCACAACTCGTAATCTAGGCCGAAGTTTTTTCATGGGACTTCCTTAGCACAGCCATTACGAGTTTTGCGGTGAGGCTAAAAAACTTGCGTTACAAGTTCCATTTCACAATCTCACAAAACTTGTGACAAGTTCCATTTTACAATCTAAAAGCAGTGGTTATGAGTTTTACGCAACAAAACTGTTACATAAAACTCATAACAAAACTGTCACAAAGTACACTAAACACCCATAAACTACCTATTAACCCCTAAACCGAGGCCCTCCCACATCACAAAACACTATTTTAAAGTCACTAACCCCTAATCTGCTGCTCCCGACATCGCCACCACTATTAAAAATTATTAACCCCTATTCCGCCGCTCCCCGACATCGCCACAACTATACTAAAGTTATTAACCCCTAAACCACCACCCTCCCGCATGGCAAACACTATTTAAAAAATATTAACCCCTAATTTAGTCCACCGACATCGCCCCCACTATACTAAAGTTATTAACCCCTAATTCCACTCCCACTATAATAAACCTATTAACCCCTAAACCGAAAGCCCCGCACAATGAAATATACTAAATAAAATTATTAACCCCTAAACCGAAAGCCCCCACATCGCAATAAACTATTTTAAACTAGTAACCCCTAAACTAAAGGCCCCCCTAACTTTATATTAAAATTACAATTTCCCTATCTTAAATTAAAACTTACCTGTCAAATAAAAAAAAAAACTAAGTTTAAACTAACAATTAAACTAATATAACTATTAAACTAAAATTAAACTAACTACCAATTAAATAAAACTAAAATACACCTTAAAAAAATCCTAACACGGGGGGCGGAGCCAACTTCTAGAGGAACAAGACGTGCTTTATGGAGCTCTCAAGGCTAACATATATTATATAAGATTATTTAGCAATTTTCCTCAGTAAATCTCACAAGAAAAGATTCCTAAAGCAAGCTACTTCAAACCTGTATAATATCTCGGCGGACTAGGAAACATTTTGTGCAAAAGAAGTAAATATACTTCATGTGATCTGGGATTCAGCGCACATAAAATGGCGACCCTTCTCTTTGCCTTATTCTGCAGATGACCAGTCACTAGGCATACATAATCCTATCGAAGAAGAATACTATACCTCTCCAGACAGTGAACTAGAACTAGCTGTACGAGTGGGCAGTACAAGTTCGATAAACCACATTCATTCAACATGCCCGCAGCAACTATGGAGCCGGGGGAGGAGGAACTCAGCGTGACTATACTGGCAGCTCTGAGGAACTTTGAGATCCGAATGTCGGCTGGGTTCACTAGTCTCTCAGCCACCATAAAGACCAGCATGACGGATTGGGAGGTCCCGGTATGTAATGATCCTGAAAGCGCACATCTGCTGATATGCGATGAATACAACCACTTACCAGAGCAATCATTCGTGACAGCTGCGGAAGTCCTTGGCGCGAGTTTACCCAGCGCCATTGAGGTGCCCACTCAGCTCTGCAGTTCTGTTCCGGGAGAGGGGGCCTTTTCCCTGGAGCAGATGCTTGTACATATGGTTGCACTAAGTGAGTCCCCGGCTGGTAGCAAACAGATTGAGAGGTCTGAGCTGGCTCTTAGCGCTTTTGCGAGCTTGTTCTTTCCTGAATCCCTGAAGCTGCAGATTCCTTATATTACTGCTCCTGGAGTTCCTATGTACTCTGAGTGTCTCTGTGGCGTTGATGTGAAACTTCGGAACCCTTTTCTGAGCCGCACACAAGGTGGAACATGTTTGACTCTTTACCCATCTGTAGTTAGCCAGTGTTGTTGCCGAGACAGAATAGGCATAGGGTAAACGCATAGAACGATGGACACCTCACACCAACGACCCACAAAAGATTTATTGGTTATGATAGTAAGAGACCTGGCCATTTCCCAGCTAAGAACTCCCAGTATAATTGGAGCGCTGACTCATTATTCTCTGTGTTATGTGCTGTTACGAGAGTCATGCTCCTACCTTTCCACTGCTAAGTACCTCTCACTGTATGTTCATTACACTATGCTGTCTCATGAAACACCCTGGACCCTAAGGGACTTAACTTGGTAACTGTGAACTGCAGCTTAACAAAGCTATTTAGAAGCTATCTTTCACAGATGTCTGCACTCTTTCTTGACTGGTTTCGTTTGGATGTTTATTCACCGCTATGCCTATTTACTATGTGGAAATCTCAGTATAAGTCTAGAAAGCAGGGGCTCTAGTCCCTGCAGTGTCTATTGTTTTTACTTTATGGAGCTCATATCTATGTAAATTTCATAAGCTTCAACAACATGCAGTTCTACACATACGCTGACTAGGATATTAGACATGGCCCTGGAGTTCTTATGAAACAATATATTTATATTTTAGTATGTTCCTAGCTATGACACCTCTCTAAGTAATTTGGGCACTTTCCTATTGCCTCTAGTTTTAAATTTTAATGTTTCATGTGATCTTTTAGTCCTGAACAAGCTTTTGAGTAGGCATGTGCACCCTAGATATGGTTTATTATTATCTACTATACCACCGCATTCTTATAAATAGGGTTAATATGCTCATGCTGAATGGAACTCCCTTACTCAAGGTCTAAATTAGTGAGCTTTTTTCACATTATTATTATATATACATTACTCAGCATTCTTACATACTATTTGTATTGATTTTTTATAAACTATTATACACAACCTAGCATTCCCATATACTATCTGTATAGGCTTTTTATGAACTTTATGCTTCACAACAGCTAAGGTCTACATCACTTGATAGCTAACTTTGATATTCTTTGTGTTACTGGGGCATATGCCTACGAGTCAGACTGGCTACACTACTCTCTAGGTGTACTCATTGCTTGTTTATCCTGATACATATATGGAGGTGACTACTCATTCTTCCCATAATAGGGTTCATTTTGTCTTACTGATGTTTTTGCATATATAGTCAGGTTTATATCCTAACGCTTAGCTCCCTCTTAGATATTCTTATATTTAGTGATTAGAGTACAGCAAAGTCATTTGATGCTCAGTAGATGTTACCCCTCTTATCCTTAAGTCTAAACTTTCTGCCCCTAACAATTAGTGTGTAGTATGGAGCTTTGAATAAGTAGTAATGCTCGCTGTCATATCTGGCTCCAGTTTATTTATGCCTTAAGCCAGAGTTGGTTATTTGTGATACTGGCTTCAGTTCTAGTTGTACTCCCATACACCAGTTTTATAGTCCAGTGGTTAGGGCGCATAGTTATCAGATACTCATAGGCTGAAAGTTAGTTTAAACATATCGGTAATATTTATTATTCAATACTAATTGCTTTTGTCGCCCACGTATACAGCAGTCTATGTATGTATGTATCCCTGTGTATGTATAAGTATGCATATGTATATGCTATCATTATTAGTGACTGTGGGACTGTCATCACTAGCTTTTTCATAGTTTTGTTCACATTATCAGTATATATTATTCGTTCATGTTAAGCCTCTCTCCTCCCTTTCCCGCCGGCGCTTACTGCCTGCGGGTCATATCCCTATTCCTTTTTCCAGCTTCGTCTAAAGATGACACTCCCCTAGGAGAGGGGCCCATCCAGAGATTCCCTATACCCCAAACATTCTAATGCCCCCCTCTCCACATAGTACTACAGAGTGTTTATTGAGGCCCATTACTTCTCATAATTAAGTTTTAGATCTCTCTTGGTTGCATATTCTACACATTTGCTATTACTTTCTCGTTCTATGAGCATAACACCTCATTTAGATAATTACTTTACCCTGATAAAGTCATGCCCATCCCTCTTAGTTAAGTAAACAACAGGTCCCTCCTACGAAGCCCACCCTTATAACCATATAATAAGTCCTTCCATACCTACTCTCCTGTCCTGTATGGCTCCGCCCCCCCATTCCCCTCCCCACTCCACTCTGAGCGGCTCTTGCCCGCTGCGTTCCCTTACCCCTCTCCCCGCTAATTTGGTCCATAAGTGGCCAAACACAAGCTAATCCACATCTATCCTACTCTTACTGGATTATATAATGCTATAAATGCTCTTTATGACAATGTGGAAAATATACTCTAATTCCCCCCCTCCCTTTACCCCCATAAAACCAACCCCCCCCTTGCTTTTATATCTCTTAAATAAATATTTTATGATGTATTTATTCATCACAAGGTGGGGTCACCTCTAGGCTACATATCATACAAAATATAAAATTGAGGTCTTAATCTTGATAGTCCAAACTCTTTGCTAACGCCTTTAATAAACGGGATTTATATGCCCCTTCTATTTAGCTCTACTGCCTAGTAAACCTCCATGCTTCTTCATAACACTAACCAACTATAGCTTCTCCATTCTTTTATTACTCATCATGGAGTACCACTCTTTAAACTCATGCATGTATACTATGTTGGCATAACCTATGTCATTTACCTGGCAAGATCATGGTATTAGCACTGTACTTTCCGTCTCTGTCACTATTGTTGGACGTGTCATTATTGTTATATTTGTTTATGACTTCAATAAAAAACTATTTAAAAAAAAAAAAAAAAAAAAAAAAATCCTAACACTACTCTAAAAATTACAAAATATCTAATTACAAAAAACAAACAAAGACTAAATTACAAAAAATAACAAACACTAAATTACGAAAAATAAACGAAATTATCAAAAATAAAAAAGAATTACAGCTAATCTAATAGCCCTATCAAAATAAAAAATAAACCTTCTACAATAAACTACCAATAGCCCTTAAAAGGGCCTTTTGTAGGGCATTGCCCTAAGTTAAACAGCTCTTTTACCTGTAAAAAATACAAAGACCCCCCAACAGTAAAACACACCACCCAACAAACCCCCAAAATAAAAAAACCTAACTCTAACAAAAACCTAAGCTACCCATTGCCCTAAAAAGGGCATTTGTATGGGCATTGACCTTAAAAGGGCATTTAGTTCTTTTATGAATAGCCTAAACCCTAAACTAAAAATATAACCACCCAAAAAAACCTAAAAAAATCCTAACACCAACCCCCGAAGATCCACTTACAGTTGCTGAAGTCCCGCTTGAAGGATCTTCATCCCGGTGGCTCCATTTTCATCCAGACGGCTCCATCTTCATCCAAGTGGCAGGCGGCTCCATCTTCATCCAGGCGGCTCCATCTTCATCCAGGTTTTTTTTATTTGAATAGCCAATAGAATTTCAGTAACTCTCATTCTATTGGCTGATTTGAACAGCCAATAGGATTTCAGTAGCTCTCATCCTATTGGCTGATTTGAATTTTCAAATCAAATCAGCCAATAGGGATGCAAGGGACGCCATTTTGAATCACGTACCTTGCATTGAAGATTCAGTATAAGGTGGCAACCGTATGAAGAGGATGCTCCATGCCGGTTGTCTTCAGGATGGACCCGCTCTGCGCCACCGGGATGAAGATAGAAGATGCCACCGGGATGAAGATAGAAGATACCGCCTGGATGAAGATGGAGCCACCTGGATGAAGAATGAGCCGCCTGCCATCTGGATGAAGATGGAGCCACCGAGATGAAGATCCTTCAAGCGGGACTTCAGCAACTTTAAGTGGATCTTCGGGGGTTAGTGTTAGGATTTTTTAAGTTTTTTTTGGGTGTTTTTTTTGTTTAAGGTTTGGGCTATTCGTAAAAGAGCTAAATGCCCTTTTAAGGGTAGGAAAATGAGCTGAATGCCCATTTAAGGGCAATTACCATACAAATGCCCCTTTCAGGGCAATGGGTAGATTAGGTTTTACTTTATTTTTATTTTGTGGGTTTGGGGGTGGGGGTTTGTATACTGTTAGGGGGTGTTTGATTTTCAGTTTTTAGCAAAAGAGCTGTTAACTTTAGGGCAATGCCCTACAAAAGGCCCTTTTAATGGCCCTTGTTAGTTTTTTTTATAGATTAGGGCTTTTTATTTTGTGGTGCTTTTTTTTTTTAAGGTTATTTGAATAGGAATAATTTTTATTGTTTTGGATACTTTCGTTTGTTATTTTTTGTAATGGTAGGTTTTTTTATTTTTTGTAATTTTAGTGCTTTTTATTTTTTGTATTATTAGGTTTTAGTGTAAGGCAGTTTAGGTTTTATTTCACTGATAAGTTTGTATTTATTTTACATTTATTTTAATAACTATTTAGTAACTAGTCTACCTAGATAAAATAAATACAAACTTACCTGTGAAATAAAAATAAAACCTAAGCTGGCTACAATATAACTATTAGTTATATTGTAGCTAGCTTAGGTTTTATTTCACAGTGAATCACAGGCCAGTATTTCACAGGCAAGGTATTATTTAGTTAATATATGTAACTTTAATTTAGCTCTATTTTTATTATGTAAAAGTTAGGGGGGTGTTAGGGTTAGGGTTAGGTTAGGGTTACGTTAGGGTTAAGTTTAGGGGTTCATAGTTTAATTTAGGTTGTTGCGATGTTGGGGGCTGGCGGTTTAGGGGTTAATAGGTTTATTTAGTGGTAGTGATGTGGGAGTCCAGAGGTTTAGGGGTTAATAGCTTTATTTAGTTGCAGCGATGTCGGGGAGCGGCGGAATAGGGGTTAATAGATTTATTATAGTGTGGGCAATTTTGGGGTGCAGGGGAATAGGGGTTAATAACTTTAGTATAGTGGCAGCGATATCGGGAGTGGTAGATTAGGGGTAAGTAGATTTATTTTGGTGGCGGCGATATCGGGAGCGGCAGATTAGGGGTTGATAACATTATGTATGTGTCTGCGATATCGGGGCAGCAGATTAGGGGTGTTTAGACTTAGGGTTTAAGTTGGGGTGGTAGGTTTAAACGTATCTTTTTTTCCCCCCATAGACATCAATGGGGCTGTGTTACGGAGCTTTTCATTCCGCGCTTCAGGTGAAAAATCAAGTGTAAAGCAATATCACAGCCAGTGAAGCAGCCTGCAACTGTTCACCTACTCCGACATGTTTCGTGCTATTACGGCAATTCGTCAGGGAGCATTTTAAGAAAAATCTCTTATTCAAACACTGCATGATATACTATACCAGCCCTAAAACTTTCTACATTACACTGATAAAAGTTGTAAGGGCTGCATATCAGACTTCTTCTTAATAAGGTGATCCTTTAAGAAGCTTGGGGGAAAATACATTATAAAACAAAAGTTTACTACATAAGCTATATAGATAACT